>NC_081848.1:74407335-74712335 GCF_963259705.1 Myotis daubentonii
GGAGTAAAGATTATGTAGTTTAAGCATGATTGTTCGTAGTTAAAGTGATTAATTACCCGCCTGGCACTTAGTTAAGCGGTTTTATTCCCTCCCTAACTTCAGGGGAAAATCCCTATCTGGGGAAACAACCTTTCTCAGAGACCTTGGTTAAAACACATAGTGCCAAGAAGGTGAGCAAACATATTAAGAAAAGTATGCCATATATGCCAGGTCCCTTGAAACAGCAAGCATGGACTGGCTCCTGGCATATATATATATATATATATATATATATATATATATATATATATATATATATATATATGTATATATGTATATATGTATATATGTATATATGTATATATGTATATATATATATATATATATATGTATATATATATATATATATATATATATATATATGGAAAATAGTAGAACATATGGCTTTAGGCGGTGGTTTCTAAGGTTTGGTTCAGTGGATAGAGTATTGGCCTGCAGCCTAAAGGGTCCCCAGTTCAATTCTGGTCAAGGTTGCGGGCTTGATTCCCAGTCGAGGGCATGCAGGAGGCAGCTGATCAATGCTTCTCTCTCATCATTGATGTTTCTATTTCTCCCTTCCTCTCTGAAATCAATAAAAATATATTAAAAATATTTTAAAAGCCTGTCAGATACTTATATGTATACAAATTGTTATTATATCATGGTTTATATTAGACTGTAGTAAATAGATAAATTAATTTTTAATTGATAGAGGTATGATTAAATTTTAGAAACTATTGGCTTAGACCAGTGGTCGGCAAACTGTGGCTCACGAGCCACATGCGACTCTTTGGCCCCTTGAGTGTGGCTCTTCCACAAAATACCGACTTCTGTACATGGGCCACAAAGTTTCAGTTTCACTGTACATGCGTGTCCGCACCTGGTATTTTGTGGAAGAGCCACACTCAAAGAGCCAAAGAGCCGCATGTGGCTCATGAGCCGCAGTTTGCTGACCACTGGCTTAGACAATGACTTTATATTTATACATTTATTTATATGTCATTAGGAATTTATATATAATGAACTCATATAATTATCAAAGTATTCTTCATCTATTTATTGAATACACCTATGTGACATTGTTATATGGGCATAGTATGAAAAGTTATAGGGGCAAAGTATGAACAGAACAATGCACCTACTCTCAAGGAGTTTACTATTTTAATGAGGGAGAAAGTCAAGAAACAAAAATCTCTCTAGCATCACATGAGATAATAAATTAAGAATTAAAGAGAACCAGTAAATACTAAAAAGTATGGTTTGTTAAATTAAAAATATATAACTTAATTTCTTACAATCAAGAAATTATGTTCTGTGACACATATTGTTTAAAGAGAAAAAAAAACCACAAACTAACCAAGAAACTGACTGGGATAAAATATTTTCAAAAAGATGATAAAGCTGTTATATAAAAGTGCTCTTCAAATGCAGTAATAAGAAAATAAATGAATTAAAATGTGGGTAAAGATCTCTAAAGAACCCTCAACAAAGAAGATATACATGTGACAAATAATCATGTAAAAATGCTCAACATCATTTGTCACTAGAGAATTACTAATTAAAGCAAAAACAAGATACCATTACACACTTATTAAAATGGCTCAAATAAAAATAAAGACAGATAACTGACAAGTGGCATCTGCAGTAAAGCAAATTAGGAAGCTCCAAGACCTCATTCCCCCACTGAGACACCAAATTAGCAATGACATAAGGACCCAAAGAGCTTTGTGAGAACTCTAGAAACCAGTTAAGATGTTGCAGAAACCAAGCAAGTGCCTAATCAAGAAAAAACAAACAGACAAAATGAAAATAAAAACACTAGACCTTAAGAAAAACTATTTATGAATAGAAAATATAACATAGAATGAAAAGGAAAACAAAACTATTCCCCAAACTTTAGGTAATTCAGTGGCATTTTGCTCCCCTTTGTCCTATCACCTACTCAGAGCAGGGCAGAATATGAGGAGAAGCTGTCCAACTCCCAGGAATAAGGCAGGATAACCTACTGTATATCTTGCTAGAGTCAGGACAGGAGATTATGGGGTTTTGGACTTAATCCAAATGCTTAAATCAGTGATTAGTGGTTAGCTGGAACTGGCAGGCTTGCTTATGAACTGGGTTTGTACAATTAAAGATCATTCCATGAGATGCATAAGAATACAAGGGCTATACTATACATTGGGTGAGCATTAATGAAGAAATTTTTGAAATAAGTATTAGACATCTAAAAATACAGGGTCAAATTGACAGTGGACATATATATAATTCTGTAGGTCAGGGTAAAGAATGAGAATATATATGTAACCATAAAAGTAATTTTTAATGACAGTGAGCAAACTAGATGAGATTGTCTGGGCAATAAGTGATATATAGAAAACTAGTGTTCTGAGAACTGAGCTCTCGGGCTCTCCAGCATTTTGAGGCTTGAATCAACAAAGTAGTCTGAGAAAGAGCAGCCAGAGAGGTAAGAAGAAAATGAAGAAGTCAAGGGAAAAGAGGATATCAATATGAGGAAAATGATCCATTCTGCCCACTGCTGAGGAAAAGTTTAGAAAAATGAAGATTGAAAACATACTTTGGTTTCACTAAAATGGAGATAATTGATAACCCTTACAGAGCTCTTTTGGTAGAATGTGGGGAATGTGAATTAGATTATATTGTATTCAAGGTCAACCTAGAGGAGTACAAGTGGATGGAGCACTTGGAGACAACTGTAGAACTCTCATTCTATCGATAGGAACAGAGTTCTGGGGTGATAACTGGATGGTGATGTTAGGTTAAAGGAGGGGTGTGTTGTTTTGGTTTGTGCTTGTTTTTATAAAAATGAATAATTTTATAGATTAATGATTTGGCAATAGAAATGATTCAGTAGAGAGGAAGAAATAAGTTAATATGAAAGAAAAATAAATTTAATTATTTCAAAAAGAAAGCCTTTGGATAAATGGAAGGAAGAAGAGTGACAATATTCACAGAAACAGGAGGTGAGGCACGGGGCGCAGATTCGGGTGCAGCTAGTTATGGCAGCATGTGGAGCATCTCTTCCAATTGCCCATATTTCTTGGAAGAATACAGGGTAACCATGACTGGGGATGATGGAGGTTGGAGGTGGCTTTGGAAGTTTGAAAAGCAAACAAAAATTAGGAGAACAAATTAACTAAGGAAACTAATATCATCATCAGGAATCAGAAGGGAAATTTGAAACTTAACAAATTTAGTTAGATGGTAAATATTGTTGTAATGTCTATGTGGAGTAGCAATGACTTAAATTTAAAAGATGGTTGAGCCTTGGCCAGCATGGCTCAGTGGTAGAACATCAATCTATGAACCAGGAGGTCAAGGTTTGATTCCCAGTCGGGGCACTTGCCCAGGTTAGTGGCTTGATCCCCAGTAGGGGGCATGCAGGTGGCAGCCAATCAATGATTCTGTTTCATCACTGATGTTTTTATATCTCTCTTCCTCTCCCTACCTCTCTCTGAAGTCAATAAAAAAAAAGTTCAGTTCAGTTCCTCTCCAATCTGGGACTCCTTGAGGGGTTTCCAACTGCCCATTTAGGCCCAATCCTGGTCGGACATCCCTCTCACAATCCAGGACTGCTGGCTTCCAACCGCTCACCTGTCTGCTTGCCTGATTGCCCCTAACTTCTTCTGCCTGCCAGCCTGGTCGACACCTAACTGCTTCCCTGCTGGCCCGATTTCCCCTAACTGCCCTCCCCTGCCAGTCTGGCCCCCCCAACTGCCCTCCCCTGCTAGCCTGGTCACCCCTAACTGCCTTCCCCTGCCGGCCTGATTGGCCCTAACTGCCCTCCCCTGCAGACCCGGTCACCCCTAACTGCCCTCCCCTGCTGGCCCAGTTGCCCCTAACTGCCCTCCTCTGCAGGCCTGGGTCCCCCCCAACTGTCCTCCCCTGCAGGCCTGGTTGCCCCTAACTGCCCTCCTCTGCAGGCTTGATCGCCCCCAATTGCCGTCCCTTGCAGGCCTGTTCCCTCCCAACTGCCCTCCCCTACTGGCTATCTTGTGTCCACATGGGGGCGGCCACCTTGTGTGTTGGAGTGATGGCATATTACCTCTTTATTATATAGGATAATGAGTTTGGGGATTTAGACTTTTGAAAACATGTAAACATTATTTATATTCATCAATAGAAATGACTAGAAATATTAGATAACTTCAGTTCAAAGTTTGGAGGACTTCAACAAGTGCTCAATTCACTGTGGGATATTTTCCCAAATGACAGTAAATGGCATTTCATTCTAGTGTGGGAATGCTACCATCAACACTGAAATTAATCAAACTTCCTTGATTAATCAAAATTATATATTACCACCCTGATTGCAATCACCTATCAAAGAATCATTTTCAACAGTAATTTGTATAACACATAATCAGCACCAATGAACCAAAAGCTGGAATCCCTCCAAACTCCACCCCCCCCCAAAAAAAATACAACCTGTATGATGGAAAGGAATAACCTAGTTCAGGACTTCTAATTGTGCTTCACCCCAGAATGGAATCCATATAAACACTTTATCAAACCAAAGGTGATTGCACTGAACAACATATGCCTATTCAACTTATCAACTGATTATACTGTCACTTTAAACTGTTGAATTTGCAAGAACAAAGCTGTCTTTATTATAGTTTTTGAGTGGCTCTAATTTTATAATGTTCATTTCTCATAAAAATTGGGTTAAACAAAAATAATCTTATGTATTTGAAATGATTGAAAATAAGGGTCTCTTTCAACCTAAAGATTTTATTAATGCATAGTCCAATACAGCTAAAAGTGCCTTGGTTACATATGGTCTGTCTGTCTAACACTATCATATAGCCTCCTTTTGCTTAATTCGCTTCACCTATTTATCTGAGTTAAGTTAGTTCTTCTAAGAATTCATCTTATTTTAATGAAAGCAATATGGTGCAGTGGAAAGTGCTCTTGGCCAGCTACAACTAATGTAATTCAAGCTCAAACCCTGCCATCAACAAGCTCAGTGACCTTTTCAAGTAATATTAACACTTTGGTTCTCAGTTACAAAGTTAAAGCTCTACTCCAGCCCAGCTGCCATGGCTCAATGGTAGAGCATTGACCTATGAACCAGGAGGTCATGGTTTGATTCCCTGTCAGGGAACATAACCCAGTTGCTGGCTTGATCCCCAGTAGGGGGCGTGTGGGAGGCAGCCAATTGATGATTCTTATCACTGATGTTTCCATCTCTCTCTCCCTCTCCCTTCCTCTCTGAAATCATTAAAAATAAATTTTAAAAAAAGCACTATTCCATAATTTCTAACGAATACTTTAGTTCACATAATAGTTGTTTTAATACCAAAACTGTTTAAAAATCAAATATATGATTCTTTTTTTTTTTAGATTCTTCCACCTACACATCATCTCTGTTATGAAAGATTTTGTCACTTCAAGACTGGCCATCTATCATAGGCTGTTGTCTCCTCTCATTAAATGCATTCCTACAGAATTTAGAGAAGTGGAACAGAATTATGTGTCCTAGGACTTAATAGATTGAACAGATTGGAGTCCATCTTGAACCTGATATGTGTGTTAGGTGGTGGGGGCAGGTAGGTGGCGCCAGCCCTTTGGAGCAGACAGAGGCTGCAGGGAAAGGAGAGGGATTGAAGGAAAACTAGTATGTTCTGCTCTGGTCTCTTGCCTCTGTTTATTTTGGAAGATCACTGCATGCCTTCTCACCAGGGAAATCACCAGCAACAGCCCAGTTGACTTACTGTCAATGGCAGAATATTATCAGGACAACACAAAAGGGTTGTTGGGAGAGTGGTTGATGAAGACTCTTGTGAGTTGACTGGTCTCCCCTAGAAAGATACTTCTTCATCATCTCACCTTCCAAGACCTGGGAATGTTAGAGTTTACCCTGGAGAGACTGGATTCTCCAAATGATGCTTCTCCTTAAAAGTATGCATGCGGGGCGGGGTGGGTGTAGAATAAGCCATGTGGAAAGATTTATCTGGTTTTGTTTTTCTCTCTCTGCATAGAATGATAGCTACCTCTTAAACTCAGTTACATGCTTTGTAAGAACTTCAAGGAATCCTACACTTCCCTGTTTCTGAGATGCTTTCTTATGCAGACATAAAAGCTAAAGCTATTGTTTGAAGGACTGTTCATTCATTTACTTAATATTTATTAGGCATCTTATACTGGTATATAGACCAGTCACTAAGTTAGATATATACAATATAAATAAAATAAGGTGTTTCCAATCTAGAAGAATTCACAGTAGTCGGGTACTTGCAATACAATGCAGGCTCATGTATGTATGTATGTATGTATGTATGTATGTATGTATAGGAAACAACATAGTATATATAGGGTTTGGTACCATTTGAGGTTTCAGGAATTCACTGGGGAGCTTGTATGCATTTCCTGTGATTAAGGGGGGACTACTGTAATAATCTCTAGGAAGATATAGAATATGTATTATACTTTTCCTATACTCTCTTCATTTCCAAATTGGGGCCATATGGCAGGTGTTGGTGAATAACAATTCCACTATTCAAAAATATATTGACTAAACTTGACTATTACTTTTTTCATGCTTTTTTTTTGTCAAGGTGTCTTGTTTTCAGTCAGAGAGCAGTTCTTCTAAAGACATTCTAAATATATTCAGTTAATCTAACAATATTCTGTCAGAGAACTGTGACAGACCAAATTACATTTCACGTTTCAATTTTTAGGTTATTAATTGTTTTGGTGTCTTTATTTTACAACTTGGAAAATGGTAACCTGAATAAGTTCAGGGATGTTTCAAAATTATATGAAAAATCAAGGAAATATTATTTTGAAAATATCTAAGAATGTATCAGAAATTTTAAAAATCTATCAATTATACCTGATTAAATTAGTAGCATATAACAGCTCTTTTGTTTAAACATTAATTGGAAGGTCCTAAAAGTTGAATAATGGAAGTTAGAAATATTTCATTACAAAGGAATTCATAAAACTCTGGCATATTTTCCATTTTCATTTATATCATTTTTAATGCATCTTGAAATAAGTATTAAATGTGTTCAAAAAGTAACCCAGAAACATAAATGATTTGATTGAAGTCCATAAAATCTAAATGGTACTTTTGAAATTCTATGTGAGAATTTTTGCTTTAATTTAACTATCTCATGATTTGTGATATTTTTGACAGGCATTGCTTATATTATATATGTAAAGTTTTGCTATTAGCGCTAATCATTTCTCTTACCTCCTAAATGCATTATTCAATGTTAGTCTTTCTCCCCTAACTATATCAATTTGTAGAACAGCATTGAAATCAACATTACCAACATGCTGCCTAGCCACAGCTATAGAAATATATTATATATTTTATGATTAATACATCAACCCACAAGAAGCATCTATAATAATAAAAGGGTAATATGCTAATTAGACCAGATGTCCTTCTGGACGTCATTCTGGACATACTTCCTGACGAAGCCGGGGTTGGAGGGAAGCCAGCCTGGGTCCCAGGTGCCAGAGGGAAGCCAGTGCTGGCATCTGGGGGAAGGAAGACTTATTCTTGCATGAATTTTCGTGGATTGGGCCTCTAGTTTTCAATAAGTAGAAAAATATATGGTGGGCCATTTCATGTATAAAATCAGTGAATATATTTCCCCAATTAAACAAAGGAAAAAATAGATTCAGATCTTTGCCCTCAACCCTTCTTTTGGTGTGGACAGTCTAGGTCAGCCCATTCTAGAAGTACTAAGGAATGATTCTAAAGTTTCTTTTTACAGAGACTGGCTTGTGATTGTGACCCATATGTAGAGTCAGGACCAAAACCATGAGAGAGCAGGAAAGAGAGAAAGAATAGTATGTTTAAAGGATTTGAAAGCTAAAGAAGAGTAAGCAGAAATCTTTTATATTAAAGGTGGCAAAGTATGGAGTGATGGTAGAAGAGGTCAGAATAGCTAGAAAATTTCTATCTTCCATTTGGAAATCCCAATTCATTCTTCCCACAACATATATTGACAGTCTATTTTGTGCTAGGCTTTGCATTGAAAGTCCATGTTCAACATAGCATGTTTCTCAGCTTTTATATCTAATCAGGCTTCTTTTTGGCATATCTGAATTTCCAGCTTTGGGGCCAGTATGAAGTAAAATAAAGATTACTTGAACACAAGCACTGAATACCAGGATAGTACATGTGATCATCAAGATGGCTACCAAGTATCTAAGTAGTGGGTAGCAGACACAGTGTGGATACAGTGGACAAAAGGGTGATTCATGTCTAGGATGGGACAGAGCAGAATGGTTAGAGATTTCATCATGCTACTCAGAACGATGTGCAATTTAAAACTTTTAAATTGCTCCTCTATGAAATTTTCTATTTAATACTTGCAGTTGAGCATAGGTAACTGAAAATGCAGAAAGCAAAACTAATAATAATGGGGGACTAAAAATATGTTACTTGCATATTTTTCTAATTTTCAAGAGCATCCTTTGAAACCTTATGAAATCCCTAGAGCTCATGTTTAGAGATGGATGAGAAGTTCCTTGCCTATTCAAACCCCCTGATTTTGTGGATCACCTCTCTGCTTCCCTCTCTTCGTTCTTTTTCCCCTGAGAGAAGCTACATTGCTATGAAACTACAAATACTTCAATATGTCCCATCTCCCATGAAAAGTCTATGTTTTCCCCTAGGAATTACCAAATGAATATATTCCCCATTGTTTTCCTCAAGTCAGGAAGAATGATTTTTAAAACACCTCTTGGGTTGTGTTATAGTTTCCTAGCTTCCCATCCAATATACCCATTAATAATAAGTAACTTCTGCTAGACTCACAGGTGAACTAAGACCATAGTTACTGCATCTTCTGTCCTTTAGGCAATGATTTCCATAATTACAGAGATATCTGATTTGCGTTATCTTGAGAATACAAGGCTATGGGGAATTGAAACCAAATAAATATTTAAGTAGTCAACAGCAATAGAAGATACAAAACCCGGAATTCTCATTTCTCCATGGCAGTACTGCTCCAACTATGCAGTAAAGGGCCATTTTAAAAAATATATTCTATCTTTCATGGACAAAAAAAGTGTCCTCCAACACCAGTGCTACATATACCTCAACAGGTGACTTTGACAACAGCTGAATTATTCTGTGCTTTGTTCTGCAGTAAGAATTCTCTGATATACTGCAATGACATATTTTTATACATTTTCTATATGCTTTTTAATTTTTTTCTACTTGTCTTGCATGGACCAGCATCATAAAATTCACAAAGAGGACCATACTTTGACTAGCAGTGTTAAAGAGAAGCTATTGGAAATAGTCCTTGAAGAAGTAAAAAGCAGTCTCATTTCTATTGGGATAAGAGTTCATGCATAAGCAGCTGACTGAAAAAGAAGTAAGACCCTTGCATGTTGTAATACAGAGACAAATGCTGCTGCCATTTTCCAGCTTTCTGTCTGGCCACCATGCAAACAAAGAGTTAAGTTTTCCAGATGACGGAAACACAGATCAACTGTTGTTATGGCCTAATTTGCAAAACTGAGAGGAACTCTCAGCAAAATGTACAAGACAAAGTAGCCCTTGCCCAGCTGGTGTTGCTCAGTGGTGAGCAATGACCTATGAACCAGGACGTAAGAGTTCAATTCTTGGTCAGGGCACATACCTAGGTTGCAGGCTTGATCCCCAGATGGGGGGCATGCAGGAGGCAGCTCATCAATGATTCTCTTTCATCATTGATGTTTCTGTTTCTCTCTGTTTTTCTCTCTCTCTCTCTCTCTCTCTCTCTCTCTCTCTCTCTATATATATATATATATATATATATATATATATATATATATATATATCAATAAAAATATGTATTTTCTTAAAAAGAGCCCGGGAGGAAGAAATCAGCAGAGAGTTATGAACTTTCCTATGTTACTCAGTAATAGTATATAACCTTTGACCATCATTTAACTTCACTGGACTACACATTTGTAAAATAAGCTGATAAGTCAGATTATATGTTTAGCAACTCCCTTTTGTGTCTAAAATCATAGTCATTGCCCCTTTAAAATGTATAGATCCTAAGCTTCAATTATGGTAAGAAAGTTCTCATGTCAAAATAAATCAATCATAATTTCTACATTCTTTACTGGAGTCTTCCCAAAATAACCTACCATTGATGGAAGTATTATCAAAAACAGCACAAAGCAGAAAATATTGAATGTTAGTATAACCATAGGAATTTAACAAAATATCAAATTATTAAACAAAATATAAAAGTTTCTTGATCAGAATTGTAAATTGCATTTGAGTCACTTAAATCAAGTAGATGGACACAGCACTCTTCAAAAGTTAGAATTTTGCTTTTAATATATTTAAATATAGATCAGACTTAATATTTTACTAGAGAGTTACAGTATAATAAACGGGGCTGTTGAAACATGTAAACTTTTGTATTCTAACAACTTGCATTAGGGGGTCTCAGTTCTACACCTTGCCTTTCTTAAAATGTTGTAATTATTGATGTTAGCGAGAGAAGAAGGGAGAGGAGGAAAGAGATAGATGTCAATTGTTGTTCCACTTATTTTTTATGCATTCATTGGTTGATTCTAGTATGTTCCCTGCTTGGAGACACAACCTTGGTGTATCAGGGCAACACTTTAACCAACTGGGCTACCTGGCCATGGCCTACAACTTGTCTTTAAAAAGAAAGGTTAAATAAGGCAGAGGGGAAAAATCTAGTTGAATATAATTCTGAGAAAATTTTGAAAGAAGAAGGTACTACTGTGGTACAAATTGCTGTCAATCCTGGGAGAAAAATATTTCCTGTGAACACTAAAGCCATTAGGGACTCCAAGGTCCTTTATGTTGAGCCAAGAGCAAGTGAAGGAGAAAATACGTTGGAAGCACTGTTGGGAATTGTCCAAAAGGAATTGGAAAGAATTTTGTGCTTGTCCACAAAAAGTGATGAAGTTGAAAAATAGATGGAAAAATTCAATGAGGGTGTGGAAAGATTATTTCTGAAGCATTTTTTTGGCATAAAATAATATGGTCGACAGTTAGAATGATGCAAAGAATGTACATCAAGCTGAGTTTCAACCCACATATATTAGGTCCATGTCTTCTAGAAGTAGATAATTCTAAAACATTCTAAGGGGATGATTTATAAAACTCCTTACATGTTCTTTGAAGAGCTGGCCATCTTCAATCTTATCTACTCCCATTGTGTGTGTGTTTTTTCCATTGTTCTGCTCAACAGTTTAATCTAATGGAAAATTCCAGTAGAGCAGCCTATTAATTAGTGAGTGAGGTTGTGTAGTGCCAACAATTTGGACCACAGTCTCTCTCAGAGAAGCCTATGAAAATAATGGCTAAGTTTGCTTATTGGAAAACTGTTACATTATAGGTTGCATGAGTCATCTAGTTAATTATTAGAATTTCTCAGAAAAAAAACACTCTTAAAGAGTTTCTTGAATAAGCCATTTAAATATCATAATTGAATTTCCAACAAAACTCCTAATTGTATGATATCACAAAATGATATATACCTATTAAAATGGCACACATAAACACAGTTCTTACAAATTTAGATACATGTTTTATGGGATTTGTTCTTTCAATCAACTGTATCTTACACATGGTATAAATAAGCTCATGAATTATTCACTAGGGAATTTGTTATATCTACCCCCCTTTTCAATTATTGATATGTCAGCTTTTCATTTTTCTCTGGTCCTTTTCTTGATTAAATTTATTGTGCTCAAAACTATGAGAAAAACCTTTCCTGAACTACATTTTCATGTTGGCATTTACCTACTCAAGACCTAAAATAGATTAAATCTTTGAAGTTATATTAAATCCAAGTTCCAATATAATTCAATATGTAAATATATATAATCATGTTCTACATGCTTAGACTTGGTCCTCTATGCCCCTTTGTCATTTTTCAGGAGAAATGCCCCACACCCCAAGATTTCAATTTCTTCAGCCCTGACAATGCACACCAGCTCTTTTTCCTTTTTTAAGAAATTGAACCATGGTTAACTTCATATTTAATCATTGCATTGTATCATGTACAGAAATAAGCTTGAAATAAGTTAAGTGGTAACTCTTTCAGGAACTATTACATATTTTTAAAATGATTGAAATTAAAGACAAATTAATAAAAATCTGACATCTAGAGAGGGATATAAGGCAAGCTGTTTTTCTTTTCTTTTATTAAAAAATATTTTTATTGATTTCAGAGAGGAAGAGAGAGATAGAAACATCTATGATGAGAGAGAATCATTGATCGGCTGCCTCCTGAAAGCCCCACACTGGGGATTGAATCTGCAACTCAGGCATGTGCTGTGACGGGGAATCAAACCATGACCTCCTGGTTCATAGGTCGATGCTCAACCATTGAACCACGCCGGCCAGGTGAGCTGCTTTTCTCAATGACTGCTTTCAAGGGAGTAGTTTCTTATATACTTTTTTTTGAAGGTTTTCTATAACAAGCTCTACCTGGGACTTTATTATTTTATGTTTTAATCCTTAAAAACTTCCTATAAGACAGACATTAGCAGTCATTATTTAAAATAAATGACAAAGCCAGAATTTAAGCCATTATCTACCTTGTCATAAAAGCAATACTGCTTTTCCGCCCTGACTGGTTTGGCTCAGTGGATAGAGCGTCAGCATGCGGACTCAAGGGTCCCAGGTTTGATTCCGGTCAAGGGCATGTACCTTGGTTGCGGGCACATCCCCAGTAGGGAGTGTGCAGGAGGCAGCTGATCAGTGTTTCTCTCTCATTGATGTTTCTAACTCTCTCTCCCTCTCCCTTCCTCTCTGTAAAAAAATCAATAAAATATATATTTTAAAGAAAAGCAATACTGCTTTTCCCACCTACCACATGAACCGCTCAGAAGTTTGTGCTGGGCATAGTTCAAAATACCCTATGCACATTATATCATGTTAATATGCTTATAGCGTATATTACAAAATCATCTTCAGTGTATTGAACTGAACATATTTGAGAGCAGAAATCATTACATTTATATATCTCTATAGGCTCCAGTGGAAACTCATGCTCACATTTTGTACAAAAATTGTTATAGTAGCGAGGGAATCCTGCTTCACTTGTTTTGCCTCCCATCACCCAACATGACCCACATATTTGGCAAATTGCCTGCCTTGTATGGCTTATCTACCCATCACTTCCTATATCAAGTGGATCTCTTTTCTATCATAAAGGAGATGATGGAGAAAATTCTCCCCAGAGAGAGAGAGAGAAATAGATTATTTTGCTTTCCTACATTCTCTATCCTTTTAGTGAGGGCTGAGATATCACATACAATATTTGTTGTTGTTCTTTTTTTTTGTTTTTTTAATCCTCACCTGAGGATATTTTTCCATTGATTGTTTTTTTAGAGAGAGTGGGAGGGGGAGAGACAGAAATATCAATGTGATTGGCTCCTTTAGGGCCAGGGATCAAGCCTGCAACCGAGGTAAGTGCCCTTGACCAGAATCCAACCCGGGACTCTTTAGTCCATGGGCCTACACTCTATCCACTGAGCCAAACCTGCTAGGGCTCACATTCCATATTTGAAACATTGCTTTTGACACCAGTTAAGGAGGTGAGAGCAGCAACAAACCCTATTCTTTCCTTTTGACTTAAGTACTTCTTCCTCCGGTGGGAGGGGGAAGTCATTCTAGAAACATTCAACCCAGGTGCTCATCTTGACAAAAAAGCAAATGGTCATTGTGAGTGATAGTCCTCCCAAATCTGAAGAAATTCTAAAACTGATTCACACAAACAGGTTGGTAGAATTTGTTCAGGATATGGCCCAGATCGTCATATATTTATTTAGCAAAATTGGCATTGGTTAGGACCCCTGCTGGTGGTCTGCAGGAATCCCTGCTTCCTGGTGTTCATGGACATTCAGAATGTCCTTCTCTTGGCTGGCATTATTTACTCACATCAGACAAGCACACTAGGGAAGAAATGAGGTCTTGGCTGATATATCTAGTTATAAAAAAGATAATGGCTTTCTTCATGAACACTCTTAGTCTCTCTTTGATTATTCGTTCTGGGGAAGCTAGCTGTCATGTCATGAGGCAGCCCTGAGTAGAAGTCCACACAAGAGAACATGTAAGGGGGTCTTCGGAAGATTGCCAGTAACTTAAAGGGAGAGTTGAAGGCAGACCCTTTAGCCTCAGTTGCCTCTTGAGGTGCCTCTATCTCAGCCAATAGCTTGACTGCAACCATAGCTGAAAGCTTGAGTCACAGACACCCAGAAACCTGCCCTTAGATTCTCAACCACAGAAACTGTGAGATAAAATGGTTGCCAGTAAATATGGGAGAAATTTGGGCCAGTAAATATGGGCTGTCCCATATACTTTGTAGGATGTTCTACCCATTACATTCTCAGCCCTCTCTATTTTAAGCCAGTAAATATGGGAGAAATTTGCTACATAGGATAGGTAACAAGGCTAGGTTTTTGGTATTTGATTAGATCAAATACCTAAAAATATGGGAGTAACTTTGGAACTCGGAAGTTTTGCAATCTACAGCACAGTGATGCCAGGATACATTCCTGCTGCCACTACCACTCACCCAAATGTGGATGACCCTGACCATGACGGCACTGCAATTCTGAGCCAAATAGCTGCTACCACTGTGCCCAGGCACACGACCCCACTTCAGCCTATAATACATGACACAGGGCCACCTCCCCCACCCTGTATAGATGCTTTTCTAACCCTGCTTCCATCCAAGAGACCTATGCTCCTCAACCTCCCTACATCCTTCTCACTCTGCTTGGGCTCTGACTCCCGTGCCAAGCTGATGCAGCATGCAGTGTCCCCAAAGCTGGCATACACCCCGCTCTATTTGTGTTTGATTTGAACTCATTTCAATCCACATCATTGTTTGGGTCATAGTCAACCTGAAACTTCTCTAGCCTTCCATCTCCTCATCTATGTAAAGTATATATTCTTAAAATTTTATTTTTGGTTAGTCCTTAGATCTAGTTTCAGGACATTCAGCACATCATCATTAGAGAAGAAAATAAAATTTGTAAAAGCAAAAAAAAAAAAAAAAAAAAAAGCTAAAGGAAAGAAAAGTAATTTAATATTATTTTGAAATTACTTTTTAAAATGTCATAATTTCTCACCTTATTTGCAGTCTCCAGGCATTGTTAATGCCCATGAATGCTAATTAACACTGAACTGCTTACCACAATGTTTTTCTAGCAGGCAACCTCAAAATGTCCCATTATTCTGATTAAATATTTATTGAACTTGAAGAGTGTCCTCAACACTGTAAAGAAGGTACATGAAAAGTTTCTACTTCAAAGGCATTCTTGTGCTGAAAAGTACATCAAGGCAAGATTACGTACTAAGGATTTTATTTTCTCAAATTTTATTATACTCAATGGTATTTTTAATAAATTACCTTTTTATTTTATTAAATAAAGAATATTTAAAAGGCTCTAATTTATTTATTTTTTTAATATGCTAATTTTTTTTCTTTTTTTTATTGCTTAAAGTATTACAAAGGGTATTACATATGTATCCATTTTATCCCCCCGCCCTAGACAGTCCCCTAGCCTCCCCTATCACCCAGTGTCTTATGTCCATTGGTTATGCTTATATGCATGCATACAAGTCCTTTAGTTGATCTCTTACCCCCCTACCTCCTGCCCCCCAACCCTCCCCGGCCTTCCCGCTGCAGTTTGACAATCTGTTTGAGGCAGCTCTGCCTCTGTATCTATTATTGTTCAAAAGTTTAGAATGGTCTCTATTGTCCATGAATGAGTGAGATCATGTGGTATTTTTCCTTTATTGACTGGCTTATTTCACTTAGCATAATGCTCTCCAGTTCCATCCATGACGTTGCAAATGGTAAGAGTTCCTTCCTTTTTACAGCAGCATAGTATTCCATCGTGTAGATGTACCACAGTTTTCTAATCCATTCATCTACTGATGGGCACTTAGGCTGTTTCCAGATCTTAGCTATGGTGAATTGTGCTGCTATGAACATAGGGGTGCATATATCCTTTCTGATTGGTGTTTCTGGTTTCTTGGGATATATTCCTAGAAGTGGGATCACAGGGTCAAATGGGAGTTCCATTTTCAGTTTTTTAAGGAAACTCCATACTGTCTTCCATAGTGGCTGCACCAGTCTGCATTCCCACCAGCAGTGCACAAGTGTTCCTTTTTCTCCACATCCTCTCCAGCACTTGTCATTTGTTGATTTGTTGATGATAGCCAGTCTGACAGGTGTGAGATGGTACCTCATTGCTGTTTTGATTTGCATCTCTCGGATGATTAGTGACTTTGAGCATGTTTTCATGTGTCTCTTGGCTTTCTGGATGTCCTCTTTTGAAAGGTGTCTATTTAGGTCCTTTAAAATATTTAAAAGGCTCTAATTTATATATAAATTTTTTATTAAAATAAGCAGTGTCAATTGGAAAAACCTTTCTTGAGAGAAATTTGACAATGGCCCCCAATTACACAAAATCTGTTTATATCCTTTAATTTGCTTTATAGAAATCTACTTTATTACATGAAACAGTTCAATTGCTATAGGTACCATCTATTTACCAATGATTTTCAACATCAGCACAATTATTGTTTGAGCTGGAGTATTTCTTGTTGTGGGGGCTGTCCCATACTTTGTAGGATGTTCTACCCATTACATTCTAATATAATCATCCACCAACCATCCACAGTTATACAAGCAACAGTGTCTCCAGACATTGTCAGATGTCCCTCCACAAGGCAAAATGCCCTAACTCATATTGAGAACCACTGCTTTAAAAATATGAAATTAGAGAATGGTTTGGGACATTATAGTACTTTAAATATTATTTTCATGGAACATATTTCATTTTATAGAAACTTGTTAATAACAGGAATCAGAAATACAAAACACTCTATGGAGCATGTAGATAAGGTGGGTGGATATCACCAGTGGGGACTGTGGTAAACTGAGGAACTCATTACATGCACTCCAACTAAACAGGGGCTGCTGCCCTCACAGTGTTATTGTCAAGTATTGCAAGACTCAAATTCAGATCCAATGTTACCAATTCCTTTTTTTCTCCCAAGAAAAATGCATACATCTGACGATGCCAATTATTTAAATATTGGGAACTAATTTATTTTTAAAATACTGTTCCAACCAAAATATATATTTTTTTAAATTTTGGAATCTTGTTTTACACTCTCTGTTATACTGTTAAGTAACAAAACAAATACAAAAGTATGCATACATTTATAAAATTTACATGAGTTATATAGTATACTTATATACTATATATATTGATAAATATATATCTATATCCATAGCTATATTTTTATCTGTGGATCTAGAGCCATCTCTCTCTATATATATATATCTATCTATATATAGCCATATCTCTCTATGTCTATGTCTATGTCTATATCTATATCTGTACCATTTATCTATCTATCTATAGATCTATAAATATATGCATAAATATGTAGATCTATAGCTATATTAAATATACTGGAAAATATCAAAGTGTTTAACATGTGTTCCCATTTATGGGTGTTATTTTCATAACAAGAGTAATGATTGCTAATGCATTTTTTATTAACATGGAGCTTTCATCATGATTTTTGTGGAGAGAAAACACCAGTTTCAGTGCAGATGACACAGAGAACTGGAAGGTTGGGAAGCAGAGAGAGACCAGGAGGAGGAATCCGTCAGGTTCCTTGAGAGCTTAAACTTTGTTGGCACTGTGCCTCTTCCATCATCTGACAGTTGAAAGCCAGGAAATGTAGGAAATGGCAATTGTCATCTACATGAAGGAAACTGAGCAGGGATGTAACAGCTGCCTATGGCTTATCTCTGTTACAGCCAAATATTAACAGAGATAACATCCTGGTCTGTGTGTCCCAGAGTCTGAGAGAAGAAAATGACTTCAGGTATGAGAAGGTGCAACCAGAAACAGAGGAACCAGTTCATATTGCATGTCCCAAATCAAATTCTTATTAAAATAATGTGGGTCAGAGTCCTATCAACAACTATATTTTTGCATATGCTAAAATTTTAATTCTCTGGAAAATGGAGCCAAATTGATGATGGGAAAAAATAAATTATCCCAAAGAGTCAATATTCCAAAAGATGGAGGCAAAAAATAAAAAAAAAAATCACCTAGAATTCAGGATTTAAAAAAAAAAAAGACCCCAAAAGACTGGGAAAAATACCAACCACAGAGACATCTGCCATTTTATGTGGGAGTTATTACTATCCTAAAAGATCCCATCTGACTCACAAAGCAGGTCCCTCCTTCATGAAAGTCCCACTTCATCTAGGGATTTAGGCAGCAAATACTGGAATAACAAGACAATGTTCTTATTGAGCATACAAGGCAGGCAATATTGTCAGATCTGAATAGTCTATTTTAATATGGAAATTTAATTCTCACTTTTTTCTCTGTTGAAATAATAATACTCATAGGTCAAGCCTTCTTTCCTTTATCTGGAAAGAAAATACCTAATAAAGTTCGATAATTTTGATCTGGAGTTTAGTGGGCCATTGAAGTCTAGAATAGAAGAATAAAATGAAGTGGGATTTCTAAGGAGGTCAATGAGAGAGGAGGCTTGAAGCGGAGGAAAGGAAGATTTCTAACCTGGAAGAGGACCTTTGGAGATTTGAAATATGGGAAGTGGTGGAGAAGAGATAACAGAGCTAGCAGCAAGATAAGATAGCTGGCATCATTCTATGATGGCTGAGCCTCTTGAGAAGAATGGCTGGTCTCAGTAAGATGGGACAAGAAGCAACCATATAAAAGGTTGTCCTGTCTAATGACTTCATGATGGTAGAAAACTAAGGACAAAGAGCTGGACCTAATTCCACCCTTCTACTGCCCAAGGGATGTTTCAGTGGGGAGTTGCATGAATAGATTACAATTTGCCTGACCCATTCCCTACTGCATCATATGAAAGGTCCCCCAAACTGTGGTGCAACCCTAGGGAAAAGGTCAAGTTTTCAGTCAGTAGAGCCATACACTTATTTGTAATACATAAAGAAATGGGATAATTCTTGCCTACTTTGTATATTGATAACTAATTTACCTACTCTCAGGCGCATAATTTCTGAATCTACATCTTCTAGCATGTGCACGTATCATTTTTTACAGATCTAAAAAAGACATTTTTGTGAGTAAAATCCAAATATACACATTACATGTGATGCCCTGATTTCTTTGCTTTTAATTTATACAGCCTATTAGCAATGGGAATTTTAGAATAATAACATGTAGTAGAAATTGAGTTTAAAGAAACCATTGTCTGTTTTCTCATTGATCCATAGCAGTTTGTAGAACTCACAGAAAATAAAACAGTGCCTAGTAAATCCTGCTTTGCAATAGAGAAGGTTTAAAATAATGAGAAAATCTATTTCTCATTTTATAATACACAGGCTGACTCACTTAATTGTATTCTGCGCTATCGTTTTGACACGGGCATTACTTTTCCCTCAGCATTAGTGTTAGTGGATTACTCTGCAAGAAATTCCCTTTGAGGGGCTATCAAGCACTCCATTTTTTGAGAGACTAACATTTGGCAAATGGTAGAAATCAGAGACATTTTAAATGAAAATGAAAAACAAGAAAGACATGTGCAATACCTTATTTACACAGAGAATAAATGCTTTGATAGGAAACACTTCAGAATTTGTGATTTACATCTGATCTTCAGAAAGCATTCTGCCTCTCAGATTCTCATTCCCAATGAGGACGCCTGAGATATACCCTACTTTACCCTCAAAATAAGACCAAAAAACCCCTGATCACCTTCCAATATTTCCACACTCACTCTGTTCTAAATAGATTTGAAATAGTTCCCTACTCCTGAATTGCTCCACCTCCTCCACCCCAGCTCTAATCACAGGTTAATCGAAATAGTCTAATGATAAACTTGACCAAATTCAGTGCACATTTCAGGTTTAGCAATGAAAATTGCATCTTGTTACAGATATACAAAAACCTATGTTTATTAATGTATAGTCATGTATGAATACTTGTGTGTATAATATGTTTGTATGTAACAGACTAAAGAACAGCACTTTCTACTCCTATTTCAGCCTTACGTATAATTTCCTATATCACTCTTCTAATAAATATAGATAAATAGGTCTTTCCATAAGTGTTGCAAAAGACAAACTTGATAGAAAAAAACAGAAGGTTCATATATTTGTCTACATTATCTTAATTCAGCCTTCATACTTGTGATAAGGGCCAACGTCCTGTCAATAGTCATCGCTCTGAAAGCACTGAAATAAAGAACACTCATCAGCTAATAACTTTACAGTGTAAATTAGAGGTTTATTCATTTAACAAATATGTATTGTTAAATGGCTGTCCTGGGTCCTGGGACAAACCCAACTGATATTGTCTTTGCCTTGGAAATATGCACCATCACCTGGGGGAGGGGTCAGTTGTATAAGTCAGTAACTATAATAAAAATGTTATGATACACATTTGTACAAAGAGCCATGGAGTGTAAATTGCAAAGGAGAGACAAAGGGGTGAATTCTATTAGATTTTCTTACCCTCCCACTAGCATAATATGCAGTGAAATTGGCTAAAGAAAAAAATTGTTCCTCTCTAGGATGATGTATGTCCTACCTTGATTGAAGGGGCTAAGTAAGTAGCACAGGGGACCAGCGCTTAATCTTTTCAAATATGTTAAGTCTAACAATGATCTGTCTTTTTCTCAAATGGAATAGGGAGCATAAGAAAATAAGGTTTATGGTGTTATCAGAAAGATATCAGTACTCTTTCTGTGTAAGATGAGTCTATTGCTGACATTTTCTGTATATTATTCAATGGATTGTTCCTCAGTGTAGACTTGTCCATGCTCCGTATTGAGACATGGAAAATAAAAGTCTGAAGGCAGTAACCAGTCACACTCCAGTCAATTGTTCTCTACACTCCTTTCCAGGTGAAACAATGAGAACATTGAGAGAGTGACAGCAAGCATGCATTGGTTCACGAGGCCAATTTAATAGTCAATGATGACCCCTTCCATGACCTTAATTGTGCTAGGTTCTGGAGGAAAACACACAGTACATCATTATTGGCTATAATTATTTCTTGCCGTTAGCCGGTGGTTTTGTAACATATTTTAAAAAAATAAGAATTTGTTGTAGGCATCTAATACTTCTTTATCACATTATTTTATATTATTTTTTCATAACTTTTTTTTTTTTACTGGAACCTTTGGGAATGTTGTACTGAATACCAGCTAAGTATTAAAAATATGGAATAAAATATAAGTTGGCATGTAATACTAGTGAAATTAATATTTGTGTTAAATTAATATTGAACAAAGCCTTCCTTTATCCAGACAGTTGTCTCAATTCAGCTATAGTGGTGCACATGTTTTTATGAGATATATTGAGAGTACATGACAGATTTTCATCTCGAAAGTGAATAATTATATTAAAATAAGTTGGAAAACTAATGGCTTGGCCCATGGCATCAAATACTCTGCAGTATTGTAATATTAGCTGAATTAGCTTTTTTTTTTTGGCTGTGATTTTTATAGCTATTATTTTTTTGTGCTTACACAAACTTCGTGTCTTTAAGAAAACCCCATACTTTAGTTCATAATTCTGTAGGTCAGAGGTTCAGTAGACTTGAATGGGTTCAATGGACTCCACTGGTTTTCAGGCGCAAATCAAGGTATTGAACAGGTTGAATTCTCAGCTGGAGGCGCTGGGGGGAAATTCTGCTCCCAAGCTCTTTTTTTTTAATTAAAAAAAATTAATGTAGATACTATTGCAGGTATCCTCCATTTCCCCCACCACCTCTTTGCACACTTCAACCCCCTCCTGTATCCCCCGCCCTTGACCTTCACCACACTATTGTCCATGTCCATGGGGTATGCACATACATTCTTTAGCTAATCCTTTCACCTCCTTTATCCAGTCACCCTCATTCTCCTCCCCTCTGCCACCCTCCAGTCTGTTTCAAGCTCATTTTTAAATGAGAAGATCCATATTGAATGAGAGAATTCAGTTCCTTGCTGGTATAGGACTGAGAGCTCCATTTAATTAATAGGTGTTGGCTAGAGGTTGTGCTCAGATCCTGGGGACCACCCACATTCCTTCTCACATGACTCACTATATCTCCACCCAGTAACAGAATGTTGATTCCTTCTCATGCACTGAGCCCATGACTTCCTTTTCTGCTTCTATCTGCCAGAAAAAAACTTTCCGCTTTTCAAAGGATTTGTGGTTAGGTTTGGCCCACTTGGATAAACTTTTCTTCAAGTCAGCTGTGTCATAAAACATAATCTAATCATAGAAGTTATATCCATCAGACTTATCCTCCAGTGGATTTGTGCTGCATGGGCACTGAGGGGTAGGGGACCTTGAGAGCTCCTTTAGAATTCTATCTACCATGGAAGCTAACATGGGCCATAGAGTCCACAAAGCAAAGGCATCAAAACGAATATTTTACAAATAATTCGACATTTCAAAAATATTCTATTTTACTTTCAGAGGAAATATCAGGATTTATTAGACTTTGTGGTACTTATTTTGTAATGTGTGTGTCTTTCTTTGCATTTTTTTTAAAATTTGTTTTGCTTTTATGTTGTTTTTTGCTTTATTTATTTATTTATTTATTTATTTATTTATTTATTTATTATTCATTTATTTATTTATTTTTCAATCCTCACCCTGGATATTTTTTTTCCCCATTGATTTTTAGAGAGAGTGGAAGAGAGAGAGAAAGCCAGAGAGAAATATCGATGTTAGAGAAACACATCAATTAGTTGCTTCCTGCAGGAGCCCTGACCAGGGCCTGGGCCGTGGAGGAGCCTGCAACCGAGGTACATGCCCTTGACCTGAATCAAACCCACGATCCTTTGGTCCTCAGGCAGATGCTCTAGTCACTGAGCCAAACCCACTAGGGCTGTTTACTTTTTTTTTTAATTACTATGGCGAACAGAAGTAATATTATAATTCTGATACTATTGCAGAAACAGTAAGTAAACTATTTATTACATTACAAAATATATTACACACACTTTTGCATGAATAAATAAGATTGTTCATACACTTTGCTCTGGAAAACAGACTTTGGGAGGTCAAAATCTTGACTATTCTATAAAATTGATAAGGTATAGAGTTTATAGATGTTGAAAAGCATTCAAAATACTTTCAACTCCTTGTGGAAGAATGGGTGCGATTTCTTGGAATGTTCTATATTACAAGTAATTTAGAGGCATTTGCCAAATGTATTGAGCAATAACAATTCACCAGTCATGACTTTAGAGGAGATTGATTTGATATGACTTTAAAGTAGACTGATTTTATTTTTTATTCAAGTTAAAAGCAGACACTGATTGGGAATTTGCTTAAATTAAAACACCTATAAATAGTTGTCATAGGTTATGTAACATGATTTCATTTTACTTATTTTTCTAATTATAACCTGACACCAGAAAATAAAAGCCTGAGTGAAAACACCCATAAATTATCATTTGTGTATAGGACATGATAGAATGAGACTAAACATGAAATCCTAAAATTTATGTTTATTCATAAACAGAGTCACAAAATAGATGCAGGAGGTTGCACCTGTTTAAGGCACATACTCTCCCAGATTGCAATTAACTGAGTTTCATCATCTCCTCTAGATGAGATTTCTGCAGTGGGATGGAGTTAATTAAGTGCATTCTATGAAAATAATTAGTGTTTGTGGAATATGTAAATGGAAGCACTGCGTAGGTGCACATGAAGATATTACATGGGGATTATTGCATAGTCCTTCAGCTTTAAGATATTGCTAAGAGTAACAAGAGTAAAACATTCCCAGGCATGCATGATAAATCTCCTTATGTAGGCACACTATCATCAAGTTACCCAAATTGATTAAAACTTCAGTTGCAAAGTAAGGGTGCACATTCAAGCGACTTTGTGTATCTACAAGTAAAATTGAAAGTAAAATAGCTTTTTTCCAAGTTACCAAAAAATGTCAAGAAAAAGTGGTTTGCAAATTAAATTAAATAGAAAATTGCCTCATTTTTTTAAAAAATAGAAACAATCTTATTGTCTTCCCTGAATGGTTATGAGATTTTAAAAGGTCTTGTTATCTCTTACTTTATCATAATGCAATCAATAGAAAACTGGATTACTTTTTAAAAGATAAAATAGAGAAATTTGTAAAGAACCAAAGAGAAATGTCTAAATAAAACTATATATAAGATTTCTGGTAAATATACAATAGTTGGGTTTTTTTTGTTTTGTTTTTACTTTGGGAAATGTTCATATCTTTTTTTTACAATAGTTTCTTGAAGATAATCATCTGCTACCTGACTTCCAATGTACATTTGTAATTTAATAGCTTACCCCAATGTTGTGAATGACATACAACATGATTGTTAATTTCAGCAAATTATAGAAAATAAAATTCAAGTCTCCACTATTCATTGTTGTACAGCTGCATTTGCAGTACCAGTCCTGTTTGCAACTGTAACTCTATAGTGAATAAGCTTTCTCTCTCTTCTATGAATATTTGAAGGTGACTATACTAGTATATATTTGTGTGCCCAAGCAAAATATATTACATTACGTTATGTATTTCTTATGTAACATGGTTACTAGATTTTTTTTTTTATCTCAATTGCTTATCCCTGACCCCAACCAACTACAATGCAACTGTTAGAATATGGAACCAGTGTAACTAAAACTTATCCACAAAGCATCCTTGCCTGGAATATTGATGCACATTATATATTAATACTAGCAAATTACATGACTTTTGATGATCATACTGAAGGTATCAATTTGGCCAATATATCAGATAAATGGTACCTTGTGTGGCCTTTAGGAATCCATTTTATCCTACTAGGAAATTCATGTCAGAATATAAACTATTTTCCTAAGTACATAATTAACATTCAACTAGGCATCTAATCAAAGCATCTCTTTCTCATTAGTACAGTTCTGACAGTTTCATCATCAAGTGGAAAGTATTTCAGCAAAATGTGTTGCTATCCTATCAGATATGTCAAGAACTTGATCTTCCTTTCCATTAAGTCAGATTGGGGACATGAACCAATTTCCATTATGAAAATGTGACTAAAAACAAGTGACACTTTTCCAACAACATTTTCCAATAGAAAATGAATTACACCTCCTTCCTATATTTTCTATTTGAGCTAAGTATTTTAAGATATTAATTGAATAATTTAGTATTGAACTAATGTAAAAACTAAAGGAAAAATGTCCTTGAAATCAATGAGTTATTTAATTACAATCAAGTTTTGAAATATTGCAAAGAAATACAAATTTTAAATATTGAAATTTTCCCATGAATATGAGTGGCCTGATTGTTTTGGTAGTTATGGCAATTTCGGGATAGATTTTATTTACCTCTTCCATTTATTACTTCATGTATTACATAACTTTGTATTTATTTCTCTTTTTTTGTCATAAGCATATGAAACTACTAATTCAATCCTGACCATTAACCAATAAAGTTGTATTTTTAATTATATTAATATTTATAAATAATTATATATAAACTAGAGGCCTGGTGCATGAATTCGTGCACCAGTGGGGTCCATCGGCCTGGCCTGCGGAATCAGGCTGAAACTGGCTCTCTGACATCCTCTGAAGGGTCCCGGGTTGCAAGAGGGTACAGGCCAGGCCAAGGGACCCCACCAGTGCACAATTGCCAGGCCAGGGAAGGATGCGGGAGGTTGGCCAGATGGGGAGGGACAATGGGAGGGCTCCAGGGCATGTCCAGCCTTCTCGATCGGCCAGACCCCAGCAGCAAGCTAATTTATTGGTTGGAGCATCTGCACCCTGGTGGTCAGTGCACATATAGCGACTGGTACCAGTCAACTGTTTGCCCCCTGGTGGTCAGTGCATGTCATAGCGACTAGTCAACTGGTCAACTGTCTGCCCCCTGGTGGTCAGTGTATGTCACAGCAAGTGGTGGAGTGGCCTTAGCATATCATTAGCATATTACGCTTTGATTGGTTAAACAGCTGACCGGACTATTGGACACTTAGCATATTAGGCTTTTATTATATAGGATGAATTATATTTATATTTTAATATTATAATGAGGAATTTAACAATAACATCCTCTTTGATTCACTGTCATTTCAAATTCTATATATTTGTGGCTGATCAATTGTCAATACACTGCCTGACCTTGAATCTTGTTTCTAACACTTGAACTATATAGAACGCACCAAATTACATAGAAATATACCTCTCTTAAGAGCATAAACAACAATGTTGCAAAAAAAAGTAAAAACTCTCATTTGTGTTTATATTTCTGTATACTAAAATATTTTACAGCAAAAATACTCCTGCTGTAGAATGCATTTAGGAATAAACAGACCCAGTTGAAACTGATGATTGATAATGTGAATGAGATATCTGAAATTATGGGAGACTTAAGAGTTACTGTGTTCATGTTTTTTAAAGTTCATAAATCTGTGTCTTCTGACAAGTTTTGCTTAGAACTAAAAATAAAATGAAATAAAATCATTAAATATTTAAGGGTCTTGGGATCTCTTGACCTTAAGAAAGGTCAATGACAGTGTCAGGGCCCACAGAAAACCACCCTAATATATCCCACAATGCCATATTGATTTAGAATTAAAATTACTTAAGAAATTGTCAGCTCAAGAAGGAAATTCTCGCCTCTGTCCTCCTAAGAGCAGAAGTTAAATCTGCCATGTGCCACGTGTCCTCCCTGCACTTGGAAGACCTTCTTCCTTTATCACGAGGGTAAAGAACTCAGAGCTGCCCTAACTGGTTTGGCTCAGTGGATAGAGCATTGGCCCATGGACTGAAGGGTCCTGGGTTCGATTCTGGTTGAGGGCATGTACTTTGGTTGCCTGCTCCATCCCCAGCCCCATTGGGGGTGCATAGAGGAGGCAACCAATCAATATGTCTCTCTCATACCCATGTTTCCCTCTCTCTGTCTCTCTCCCCTTCCTTCCACTCTCTCTAAACATCAATGGAAAAATATTCTCAGGTAAGGATTATAAAACACACACACACACACACACACACACACACACACACACACACACACACACACACAAAGAACTCAGAGCTGAAGAGCCTTTATAAACAAACCTTGCTGCCTCTGTATTAATTTACTACACAAGCCCAAATTTTGTTTAGATTTCTAATGAAATCTAATGAATACCCAAACCTTGTGTAGATTCTTCTCCAATGAGCACTATTTTTTGTCCTGTCAACTCTTCAAAGATTTATTGTTTTTCTGTCTAGTATAAAAAGATGCTTGCTTTGATCATTTTTTCAGCCTCATTGTATGACTAGAGCATTGTATTGTGATTCTGAATTGCACAAATATTAAATTGGGTTTTCTCCTGTTGAGAAATTTCCTCTAACTACATGACTAGGTTTACATCAGTTTTTCAATATTTGACAAATGTGATGGTTGTCTGCTTCATTATTTTATGTTTTCTATTCTAATTTATGCTATTTAGTCAATGTTTATGTATTTATTTTTGTTATCTTCACCCAAGGTAAGTCCTGTAATTGTATAAACTGTAGAAAATGATCCCTCTACTCCCTGTCTGGTGATATATTTATGTGCATAAATGTATTAGCTTTCACATAATATCATCCATTGAGACTGTGTCTAGATAAATGAGTTACAGTCTATTTTGAAATATAAAATGCAGATAATAGCATGGATAGTTAATGTAAACATTTTACCAATCATGCAAAATTCAAAATTAGCAAACAGAAGGGTAACAGCCACAGGATGAGAATATAGGCATAAACTCAAAATGCCAGTGAAAAGGGCACCCCAATGCATTACCCAGACAGAACATAAGGGAGCCAGTTCTTTTTCCTAGGGGCAGAGGAGAAAAAGCATTATGGACAAAATGACTTTTATTTTGTTCTCATTTATTTTTTCCTTTTTATTCTAAAACATATTTTGAAAATACCCCAAAACTATAAAGGAAACATTGTTTGAGTAGTAATCACACAGTAAATTTAGGACACCAAAGAAAATTGATAAAGTTCAATCAAATGACAACCTTTCGACATAAAAGGAGAAAAAAATAAAAAGCATGTCATGTGGGACTATGAGTCCTATGCCATTCTCTCAACTTCAAAAATTTTCATTTTTCCATGGAAGCAGACAATAGGGAGGTGAAGGCCTAGAGTGGGGGGTAGGGGCAGGATGGGAGAGGTCAATGGAGGGAAAGGGGACATATGTAACACTTTCAACAATACAGATTTAATTTTTTTTTAATTTTATTTACCTGATTGTATACCAAGCATAAAAACTCAAATCTAAGAAACACAAACTCACTTAGCTTATATTTCACATTTGTTTATTTTTAAAATGATATTCATTTGCATATTTCCCATTATTTTTAAATGAGAATTATACCATCTCTATATAATTAATAAGAAATTACTGGCGGGGGGTGGGTGGGCGGAGAAAAGAAGATGAACCCCTATTGGGTCTTCTTCTTTATGTTTACTGCACTCCTTGTAAATTCAGACAATTTTTCAGTGGACTAACACATTTCTACCATTTCTATTTCCTGCTCCCAGAAAACATATTTGTTGTTCTAAAAGCAACATTCAGTCTCTGCTACTTACAATGGCCTTGTTTAGACAAATACAAGTTGAGGAGTCAGGATTGCCCATTTCAATGCCCAGGTATCTAAGATTGTATAGACAACAATGGTGTATACTTTTAAAGGATAGTTCAATCATTTATTAAAGAGCTATTGGTTCTTTATGTTTGTCAATTGAGACATCAATTTCAATTTTATCGCCTTAAGAGAGAAACCTTTCTGCACTCCAATTCATAAAAATGTGGATGTTCTCACAAAAAGATCAAAAGATGTACCTGTTAAGGTAACCCAGAAACATCCAAAAATATCTGTAGATGCAATACAGCTTATCTCCCCTTTAAACAACTGACAGATATTGGTGTATGACAGATGATGTTCGACATCATTCAAGGATCTAGAAACTTCCCATAATGGAAATCTGCTATTTCCAGCAGGTAATGGACAGGTGCTAGTCTGTGTTGTAGGTGGGAATTTATAACTGGTCAATCTACCTAAATTGAAGGGTCTTCCCATTACCACCACCATGACATATATGCTTACGTTCAGACCTTATCCATTTCCCAGGTATACTAGTAGTTTTCCACTTATATTCTATCAGTGAAATTTCACAGGAATAACTTTAAATGTATTCATTACATGCCATTATTCATTAATAAAGATTTACTGGCTTCTTCTCATGTGCTAGGTATTGCACATAAAAGTATTTATTATTTCAATAAATTTTCACAATAAACCTAAAAAGCGCTGAATATGAATATATATATATATATATATATGTATATGTATATGTATATGTATATGTATATGTATATGTATATGTATATGTATATATACACTGAATGGCCAGATTATTATGACCACCTGACATTTGTAGGTAAATTAGTTATAATTTCGCGCTGAAGTTGCTAGAGGGCCAGACCATTATAAATAGGGAAGGAGGTTGTTATCATGACAGTAGAAGTGATTTTTTTCTGAAGATATGGGTAAATAATGCGATTTAACAGACATTGAACGTGGAATATATATATACACACTAGGGGCCCGGTGCACGAAATTCGTGCACTGGGTGTGTGTGGGGGGGAGTGTCCCTCAGCCCAGCCTGCCCCCTCTCACATACTGGGAGCCCTCAGGCGTTGACCCCCATCACCCTCCAATCGCAGGATTGGCCCCTTGACCAGGCCTGAGGCCTCCAGCAGAGGTGTCAGGCCTGGGCAGGGGACCCCCAGCTCCCCGCGGTTGCAGGCTCCGCCCCTGCCCAGGCCTAACGCCTCTGGCTGAGGCGTCCGGCCCGGGCAGTGGGGACCCGCAGCTGCAGCGGCCCCACGATCGTGGGCTTCGCTTTAGGCCCAGGCAAGGGACGCCTAGCTCCTGGTACTGCCAGCTTTGACCGTGCCCAGCTCCCATCGCTGGCTCCACCCCTACTTCCAGCTATCACTGGCCAGGGCGGAAAAGGCACCTGATTCTCCGATCATGGCTGGGGGGCAGGGCAAAGGCGGCCCCAGGGCCGCCTTTGCCCTGCCCCCCAGCTCTTAGCTCCCTCCTGGGTTTCCGATTACTGTCAGTGGCAGGGGGCTTCTTCCTGCTTTCCCTTCCGCCTTCCTGCATTGTGCCTACATATGCACATTAACCGCCATCTTGTTGGCAGTTAACTGCCAATCTTAGTTGGCAGTTAATTTGCATATAGCCCTGATTAGCCAATGAAGAGGGTAGCTCGTACGCCAATTACCATTTTTCTCTTTTATTAGTGTATGTATATATATATATATATATATATATATATATATATATATATATATATATATATTACTGAGTGGCCAGATCATTATGACCGCCCCATCAGTACTTCATTGGGCCACCTTTTGCCTTCAATACTGCAGCGATTCTTCTTGGCATTGACTCCACGAGATGTTGAAAGTTGATGCGAGGAATCTGACACCATGCCTGATGAATAGCACTGTCCAGTTCTGTGAGATTTGATGATTGTAGAACCAGCTGCCTGATGGCTCTTTTAACTTTGTCCCACAAATGCTCAATTGGATTGAGATCTGGTGATTGTGGGGGCCATCTAAGCAAGGTAAAGTCTCCCTCATATTCTTGAAACTACTCCTGCACAATACGAGCACCGTGGCATGGCACATTGTCTTGTTGGAAGAAGCCATCTCCATTGGGATATGCCATCAACATGATAGGATGAACTTGATCAGCAACGATACTTAGGTATATTGTGCTATTCAGACGTTGTTCCACACGAATTAAAGGGCCAAAATCATGCCAGGAAAACATGCCCCAAACCATAACACTGCCCCCACCAGCTTGAAGTGTTATACTCATGCATGTGGGGTGCATGTTTTCATGCTGTTTCCACCAAATTCTCACTCTGCCATCTGCATGATGCAACTGGAAATGTGATTGATCAGACGACATGACTTTTTTCCAATGCTTGACCATCCAATCCTTGTGTTCCTGTGCAAATTGGAGGCATTTTATCTTGGTAACTGCAGACAGCAAAGGTGTTCAAACAGGCCTTCGGCTTCCATAACCCATACTATGCAGTGTACGGCTAATTTGCCTACAAATGTCAGGTGGTCATAATAATCGGGCCACTCAGTGTGTGTGTGTGTGTGTGTGTGTGTGTGTGTGTGTGTGTGTGTGTGTGTGTATTTGCAAATAGCAACACTGAGGCTAAGGATATTAGGCAAGTAGTCCAGGGCCAGAATACATTTGTTGATTGATGGAGCTATGGAAGTCAGGCTGCAGTAGAGAAATGAGGAATGAGGCATGAACAAAAGAGGTAGTGAGTACGAACTATCTTTCAAAGAGAAGAAAACAAGGATCAGAAATATTAGGTCACTTGTCCAAATTCACGCAGGTAATAAATCAAGTATGATTTATCTGAAATTCATTCTGTCTTTAGAGTCTGTGTTCTTAAGGACTACATTTATTCTATTAATCAATCACCTCCAATTATTACAGTAATATAATTGAACAGAAGACATCTCTATTTCTTGAAATATTTCCTACGCTTAAGAACTTTTTTTTTGCCCTAGCAAGTTTGGCTCAATGAATAGAGCATTGGCCTGTGGACCTAAGGGTTCTGGGTTTGATTCCAGTCAAGGGCACATACGTCGGTTGCAGGCTCCTCCCCAGCCTGGGCCCTGGTCAGGGCACGTGCGGGAGGCAACCAATCCATGTGTTTCTCTCACATCTGTTTGTCTCTGTCTTCCTCTCTTTCCTCCACTCTCTTTAAAAATCAATGGAAAAATATCCTCGGGTGAGGATTTTTTTAAAAAGAACTATTTTTATTTAATATTTCTCAGTAGCAAAAGAAAGGTTCAGCAAATCTAATTCTCTGAATAATAATCCAAAAAAATTAATACAATGCTCTTGTCAGATTTCCAATTATCACAGGAGAAGGATGGAATAATGATCTGTTTGTATCAGTGAAAAGGCTAAACTGCAAAGAAGCGTGTGTGGCCTGGGAGGTTTCACATTTTTCCTTCCCTTTAAATTCCCATTCCCATCAGGCAATGGGGACTTAGTGGAGAATACGCACTTAGGTAGACATAAACACTGCAAAGGGGAAAGAGAAGACCTTGCCTTTCCATTCTGAACTACCCTCTATGAGAATGTTTTCTGATCTGTGGGAACTTCCTTTTGTAATTGTTCTGAAAATCAAGTTGTCGCGTTGAAAGCTTTTAGGAATAAGAACAAATGTTCTCCCCGCAAATGCTATAATCGCCTAAGTGTGAAGGAGACAGTGGAATGCAAAGCAGTGTGTGAAGGTGTTTAGGTAATAAGGACAGGCCCTGGGAGCCACATTTATGAAAGGTGGTGTGAGGTCTCTGTGACAAACAAGCCTCCTCTAGTCCAATTCCAGGTTGCTGTTCTGCTGCAGAACACAGGGCATGGTGCTTCTCATTCCATTCACTGGCAGCGAATTGTGCTCTATGCCATTTTAGATTGTGATAAAAAGGTGATCCTTCCCATGATAAATCTAAGCATGTCAATCATATTTTATTAAACTTCACAAAAGCAATATCTCCTAGCATACTATCAGTCCATCTCCATTTAGGATTATTATTATCATTTTTTTTAAACCATGGGTTTGGGATGATCAGAAAGCATTAGAGCTCTATATTTGTGTGACACTTCTGGAACCTCATATTTCCAAAATGTACTACGCTGTATCATGTGAGGCAAAGTTAAATAGGGAATGAATTTATTCATGAGGGAAAAGAGGTTGGGGTAAATTGCATAGAATTAAATAAGACAGAAAGGATGCAAATCCATGGTAAAATGCTTATTGATGTTTTTGTGATCAGGTTAAGAAGAATATTAGTTTTGCTTTTCAGCATTAAAGAGATTCATGTGAGTTATGGTGAACTCCTTCCAATTTTTTAACTCTTACATTCCAGATTTTGTGTATAGTTTGTGTACATTTTCTGTTGCACACTAACCTCTCTTTCCTTAGATTTTTTTCAAGTGCAACTAATTATAACAATATTGTAGAAAGTAATGCTAGCAAATATTGAACAATTAAAATGTGCCAGGCATTCTGCTAATCCGTCTCAATGTACAATGTTATTTAGAGTCACCAGCAGCTCAATAATGTTCTTAGTACTATTTCCCGTTTTATAAATGGGATAATCCAAGGTTGAAGCAGTTAGCAATTTACCCATGCTAGTAAATAAAACCATTACCAGATTAGTTCTACTCTAACCAATTCCTGAGCAAATCTTGCTTTTCTCTCTCTCTCTCTCTCTCTCTCTCTCTCTCTCTCTCTCTCTCTCTCTCTCTCTCTCTCTCTCTCTCTTCTCTCTTTTCATATGAAGAGTCCTTTAGAAGTTTTCAGTTCACCAGTGGAAGGGATCAAATACTAATAATACAGCTTTGACCAAGCACCAGCATATATCACACTCCATGCGACTATCTTTTTCCAATAGATATCATGCTTAGGGTGGACATGTTCAACATTGTATTCTAGAATTGAGCACAGCAATGAAGCCAATTAATTATTCACTAACAAAATGAGTTAAGAAGAAGCACTGATGAAGAATGCGGGTCAACTCACATCAGCTCTACCACGACCATCCTTCCCTGTACTATGCTGTTCCTGTCTACTCAGCAAGACTTCTGTATCTCATAAGAGCTGGTTTTCCCTTACAGTGCCCAGTTTTCCATTGGGGCTATTTTACTTCCATAAACCCTAGAAACTTGGATAGAACACTGGAATTCTATAAAACACATTTAAGATCAATAAACTATCTAATCTCAACCATTGGTTGAGACTCTGCTCCAAAGAGAAATTACTTGGGATCACAGAGAACTCTTCAAAGTTGGAGTATCACTGCTCTCTTGAATTGTCTATTTGTCTTTTACTAGTTGCTTCATCTAGGTGTACATGTTTTATTCCAGCCACCACAATTTCATGGTCAATTCTATTTCCGGTTCAATTCCTCATCTCTGATCTCATCCAGCCTCATTTCTACTTCCACCATAATTCAAAAATGTGGTCTCAGTATTTGTACAGAAGATGAGTGTGTTACAATTTTCAAGTACATTTAATCTCTGTGCTGAAGGTGGATCAATACAAATTGAAAGGATCTGTCCAAAGTTGATCACACCTTAGAAACAAAGAGGATTTTACTTTAATTTTCAAATTTAATTTGAAAGTGATAAAGTTCAAAACCAGTATGTTTAAGAAAAATGTTAATGAGTAAATAAGGTCTACTACTAAATTAAAAAAAAAAATCAACATAATCCTTTGTCACTCAGTTCATTATGTTTTGACTCAATCATTTGACTTAATTGACTTTATTTTAAATCTCTGGATTGAATTTTATATTATACTTGCACAGGTCTAGTCTGCTGACATAATGAATAAAATAATGGAGCTACTCACAGTTAAGAATAACTCTGTGTATGTTCTTGAGGTCTTTTCAATAGAGTTGAAATCAATCTGAAAGAAAGTTTCAAAAATTAGTTTTGGGAAAGTTAATTTGGGTAAGTTAAATTAATTTGTGTGTGTGTGAGAGATATTTTTGCTGTGAATTAATTATGGAAATTAAAGCTAATATGGCATTTTAGAAACATTTGGCTGCCTGTTATTTTAAACTAATGTTTATGGGGAAATGTGTAATTCATTTCACAGAAAAGAATAGAGCTTAAAGTGATTGAATTTTCATATTGTAATTGATTATTCATTTCAGAACTTAGTGTTTGAGATGGTGACACTATATTTTATTATATTAATCATCATAGGAACTAATTTAACTACCATGATACGGAAACCTGTTAGAAAATCAAAGATTTAAGCATAGGTAAAATGTATAGTTTCACTTTTGAGGTCCTATGCCTTTTACTGTTCTGCTAAAACCTAAGCTATTCAGACACAGAAAATAGATGATAGAATTTATCCTCTTAGTATTACATAGACTATAATTTGGACTCCATAACATTGGTTAAAGATTAATAAGCCTTATGCTGCAGCATCAACATATAAATTCTACTAAGTATGGTATTATAATAATTATTATTATCATTAATTCACAGAACTCCTATTTATAAAAAAGATTTGAGAGGGATTAATGTAAAATAGGAAAAAGACCTATTTTAAAAAGATTAAAAATAAGAACCAAGCAATAAGTGAATAGCTTCTGAAATCTGTTCTAAAATAAATTACTCCAATTGATTACATAATATAGTTTGAGCTTCCCAGTCACCACGTAAAAATATAAACAATTATTATTTAATCTTTACTGCTTCATTTAATATAGATGCTAATTCATTAGGAAGCCAAGGCACCATTTTTGGGCTCTAAAAAAAAAATGTGTTCTATGGCTCATTGTTGAAGTTGTTATTGCTGCATGACAAATACCTCTAAACCCAGTGGCTTATTGTTCTAAACAATATGCATTCCTTTAGCATATATCTGGGGGGATTCCTAGGGTGGTTTGCTAAAAGCTCTTCTCAGCTGGGCAGCTCTGATGAGTTTAGTTTTGTTTGGCTAGCTAGCCTGGGAAATGCTCTCACGTGCTGTCAAAGGCTTAGGAGATGGCCCGGCCCGTGTTGCTCAGTGGTTGAGCATCCACCCATGAACCAGTAGGGCACAATTCGATTTCAGGTCAGGGCATGTGCCTTGAGTTTTGGGCTCTATCCTCAGTAGGGGGCGTGCAGGAGACAGCTGATTGATGATTTTTTGTCATTATGGATGTTTCTATCTCTCCCTCTCCCTTCTTTTCTCTGAAATCAGTAAAAACATATCTTTTTTTTAAAAAAAAAGGAGCAAGAGATGCCTACATGACTGTTCAAGACCTTGTCAAGACTGTATTTGTGCACTAAAAGTCCATTGGCCGAAGCAAATTATATGGTCAAGTCTTAGTTAAGGAATGGGAAGCCATCCCCCCGCCCCGCCCCCATCTCCTCCCTAGTGGAAGAGCATGACAAAGTTACATAGAAAAAGGTATGGATGTCTAATCCTGTTACTAGAGGGAGTGGAGAATTTGAACAGTAATCCTGTCCACCATAGTCAAATCCAGTCATTCACTTAACAAGTAATTATTGAACAACTAATATGTGACAGGAATTATTGCAGATAGAGGAGATATAGCTGGAGGTAAAATGCAAATATCTCTGGCCTCACAGAGCTAATATTTTAGGGGAGGGAGAGAGAAAAATAAATGTATAAGTAAAACACATATGGACTTGTTCAATCATGACCAATACTGTAGCAAACAATATAAAGCATAGTAGGGAAATGGAAAATATTAGGAAATAATATTTTAAATGAGATGTTTAGAGAAAGACACAGTAAGGAGGAGACACATTTAACTAAAGATCTAAAGAAGGTAAGGATACTATCTACACACATAAGTTAGGGTTTCAAATACAGTGGGGCCTTGACTTACGAGTGTCCCACTAAGGAGTTTTTTGAGATACCAGCTGTCTCTTGGCCGATTTTTTGCATTGAGTTGACAGAGTAATTTGAGTTAAGGAGCTCCTTAACGAGCTGAGCTCTGTCTCAGAACGAATTAAACTCCTAAGTCAAGGCCCCACTGTATTCCAAATCAAGAAAGCAATAGATGCAAAGATCTTTAAACAAACAAGTCAAGTTAGACCAAGAAGGTGAGAAACTAGGAGATGAGATCAGGGTGAATGGGGAAAAACATGTACACTTCATAAACCATGGTAAAAACTTTGATGAGTGCAAAGGCAATTAAAGTTCTTGTGATATGAAGAGATGCACATTTTAACAGGCTCATTCTGTCTTTTTTATTTTTATTTTTTTTATTGAGAATGGAGTGTGTACAGATAAGGGAGAAAGAGAGAGACTATTGCCATAGTTTGCATGAGGCAGGATCTCAGCTTGGAACCTTGGACGAGGGTCATATTGGTGATGGTGGTGGATTCATTTTAAGGAAGAATTGACAGCATTGGCTGAAAGATTGGTTGAGAGATGGAGGAGAAGGGAAGGACTACCTTTAAAATGTTTGATCTGTTGTGCCGGGGGTTAGGGGAGGCCAGAGGAAGGTCAATGGGGGGAAAAAAAAGGAGACATATGTACTACTATCTATAATACTTTAAACAATAAAATAAAATTTAAAAAAATGTTCGATCTGGGCAACTACAATGTACCAGTGGCCAATACCAGAAACGACAAAACTGTGGCAACAGTGATAACTAGGTGCTCAGATGTTAGTGGCTGTGGATGTTTTTCAAAGTAGAGGTATCCACTACATGATCATATATGTAAGCCTGAGATTTTATGGGGAGGCATGAGCTAAGGATATAAATAGACGAGTCATCTGCATAAATTATGCTTAAAGCTACAATTACGCAGGTCATGCATCTCAAATACAATTGCACCAGTATAATGTATTGATCCATTAAATTTAAATAAATGGTCATAGTTCACCCACTATTTTTAAGACTCTTCTAGGCTCAGAGTGTCTATAATATCTAGCATACTGCCTTATAATTCTTAGATAGCTCATAGGTACTTAACAATTTTGTTTAAGCCTCTGGGGTCAAAGAAAAATTTCTATTAAAACAGTAAAAATGGAGATTTAATGATCTAAAGCTACAGAAAACAAGTAAGAGGAGAAAATATAATGATGAGCTGATGAGAGAATCTTATACTGAGCAGGGAGTTGCCTTAAGCTGGCCCCAACTCAAATGATTCCAGGTATATGATGGTCTCGCGTCTACAGCTCTAAGTGGTCTGGAAACAGTCAAAGTTGAGTCCAGAGGCTGCATACAACAGGATGTAAGCTGGGCAAGACTGAAGGTATACAAATCTGATGAAGGACAAGCAAGGCCCAACAGAATCAGGGACTGAGTAGGCCTAGAATTTCAGAAGGCACCATTAGAGTCACTTGAGAGACATATTAACATCAGTCTAAAAAAGTTACTCCATTCTAGTCTTAAAGTCCAGTCTCTGAAACACTAGGGAATTCCCTCTGATTGGCTTTCTCTGAGTCGACAGTGTTGTGATCCTTTACTTCTATTTAAAAAGCTATAAAGCTTTCTTGCTCCCACTTCAACACACAAGTCAGGGTAGCAGGGGCCACTCACTCGGTGTGTGTTTTACAAATCAATAAGGATTTTGAACTAATCCATACACAGGGATATTGGTCAGTACAGGAGATTTAATTTGCCTTGGTGTTCATTTACAATTAGTTTGTTTTGTTTACTTTCTTATGTCTTTAGCAAACTTATTTAAAAAGGGATACAAATAAACTTTGTGCCAATTACATAAGAAAATAATTGGATTTTATTAATCCAGGAACTCAGGCAATCAGTTAAGGCAATGGGTTACTTTGGTCTCTGTCACCTCGTTATTCATCACACTAATTAAATGCAAATATTAACGGATTGCTTAGAAATCAGATGCTTTATTCCTTTAGACACCTATACAAGTTCTTTAAGTGGCAGTGTTTGTGTCCTTGAAAAAAATACTTGTTTGTGCTGAACCAAGTGTTCGCTTTAAAATAGAAAATTTCATTCTGAGCTACTATAGTGGGTTCTTTATAAATTAAAAAATTAGCACATGAATGGATGACCCTTTCAAGTTTCAAACTTAACAACAATGTCCATTGGATGAGATAAAAAGTACAATAGATTACATATAGGCTCTAGCTCCATCTATTAGAATAATTGCTTAGATGGTTATAAATAAAATAGTTAACTTCTCTGGGCCTCAGTTTCCTCATTGTCAAATGGGTTTAGTAATATGAGCAGCTACCACAAAGAGTTATGGTAATGAGAAAATACAATAATGTACAGTGGGGCCTTAACTTACGAGTTTAATTTGTTCCGTGACGGAGCTCATAACTCAAATTACTCGTATGTCAAATCATTAAAGTGAACGAGTGAGACACGTGATGCTGGGCTGATGTTGTGGCGTTCACTATAACGTTCGCTGTGCCAACTAGCTGGCTCATAACCTGAATTTTAGCTCGCAACTCAAAGCAAAAAATCGGCTGAGAGACAGCTCGTATCTCGAAAAACTCGTTAGTTGGGACACTCGTAATTCAAGGCCCCACTGTATATAAAATTCCCTGACAAATATTAGACCCTGGATAAATGGTACATTTTTTCTCTTCTTCATGTCCCTTTCTCTAAGGAGATTAGGATGTAATCCTATATGTCATAGTTGATAGTAGATTCTCTCTAGATTTTGTAATCTTTATATAATAACATCGTTCCAGCTGGACTAGTGTTTCCAGTCTATCTGTGAAACTATGCAATGAGAGCACTTTCATTGGTGTGTAAAGACATGACCAACCTGCTCGCTCTGGCTTAGAAGGCAATGCTTCACCACCTTAGGCAATGAGCAAGTATAATCATACTTTTTTTTGGTTAATCCTCACCCCAGGATATTTTCCATTGACTTTTAGAGAGAGTGGAAGGGAGAGGGAGAGACAGAGAGAAACCGTGATGTGAGAGAAGACGCATTGATTGGTTGCCTCCTGCACACACCCCCACCAGGGCCCAGGCTGGCAAGGAACCTGCAACTGAGTTACATGCCCTTGACAGGAATCAAACCCAGGACCCTTCAGTCCGCGGGCTGGTGACTGATGCTCTATCCACGGAACCAAACTTCCTAGGGATGATCCTACTTTTTCAAACTCCTTCAGCCTAACTTCTATGGTTGGAATATATTATTTCTAAAAAATAGGCTAGAGCTTGTTGTAATATCATCTGTGTCACAATTTATCCAGCCAACTTTTCTACCCTTGTGTCAATTTGATAATTAAATTGTAGCCATAATTTTATTTTTAAAAATATTAACTCATGTTTACTTTGTGTAAATTAAAAAGAAACTAAAAACAAATTAATGTCCCCATTGCATTCCATGATAGAATGACTAAGTAAGGGACTGCATAACTTTAAAAGTGGTTTCTTCCCTATCAAGCAGTTTCCTACGAGGGCTTAGTGTTCATTTTGATTATACTTTTATTTCATTGTATATTTCTGTAAGATCCATCATCACCAGATGAGATCTTTTGGATGTTTCATGTTTCCTTTCATTGATGTGATGTTGAACCTGATCATTTGAATGGTTTCCTATTTGGATGGCACCCTCAAATTTTAGGTCTCTGCCCTCATCTCTGTTAAATGGATCGAAGGCAGAACTAAAGATCCTTTGTAGTGCTCATCTCCACTCACAACCTTTTCTGTCTGAGGCATTCGTGACAGACACAATCCCAGACAGCTCGTGCCCCATGGCACTAAGAAATTAAAAGATAACATAAATGATATGACACCAGAAAAACCATTACAGTGATTAAAAGGAAGAGACAATTTAGCCTAAGTCTTTGAAACATCTAAACTAATAGTCAACACATGGAAAGGTGTAAGTTGCCTGTGGGAAAGTCATAGAAATCACTCATAAATAAAAATCAACATGGACAGAGACACACACTATAGTGAGTTGGTTGAGTGTGGCAGCGAACTTTGGCATCCCGTTAGGCATGGGGGAGCAACTTCCTCCAAGTTTCATTAATGCTCAGATAAGATCAGAGCCATCTGTCAGTTGTCTTTGATGTTAAAAGTTAAGTTACTGCCCTGTAGTTTATTTTCTCCTCTTGGATGTATGTTCCCTCTTGTTTTTCAGATGCAGGGTTCTGACAGCATGTTGTTGTAAAAGATATTTTGAAGTAGCTGAGAGGATATGCTATCAATGTCAGTGGAAAATAATTACCTTTTTATATGAAAATGCAATTCAGAATTCTATATGATTCTGTATCTCAGAGGCCTGTGCTTATTAGCTTCATTTGATTTTGATATTCACCTTGGTAGGGGAAAATTATTAAATTTGAGGAATTTTTCTATTTTATGAATTTATATAAAAGTTAATACACATAATCATAATAAAGTGCACTATTGTAGCCTACCTTAGTGTAAATTCTCTAAAGTGTGTGTGTGTGTGTGTGTGTGTGTGTGTGTGTGTGTGTGTGTGGCCAATTAAAGCCACTACTGTGAATAAGTACTGAAAAATAATTTTAATTAACTTATACAGTGTACCATTTTTGTATCGACAGGCTTGCAGGTGATCTGTTTTAAAGTGGTTAAATATTCCTTCTGAAAATGTTATTTTAAAAAATCAGTTTACTGAGCAAACTGCTCTGATAAATAGCCACTAGTGAAATAGGCCATGGCTGCTTATTTTCTGGTGTCCCGTCTCTCCACGGGGCCCTTCAGACTGCCACCAGCTTGACTTGACGAGTTTCTAACTTAAGTGTGCGCATCACACATCCGACCTACAGCCAGGGCTGGCTTCCTGGCCATGTGACCTCTGCAGTCACACAGGGGCCCTCGCTCACAAGGTCCCAGTGCTCTTTGAATGCCCTGCTGTCACTGTCTTGAAATTCTTATTATCTTCGGCTTTGTGTTTTGTAAGAGAATTTAATGGCACAATTGAACGTGGTTGGGGGTAGGAGGGGGAGGGTTGGAGTCCTGCTTCATATAGGGTCCTGCCTCTCAGCCACTCCGCGTGGATTTTCAGTTGCCCTCCAATCCCTGGCTCACTGTTGCTTCCTTCCAGCCCTTCTTTTTTAGGGGTCTGGGCAGGGAGGGCGGGGAGTTCACATTCTAAATTACCCTCATCCTTCCCCCTTCCATGTGGGGCCTGGGTGTGAGCACAATTCAGGGGACCTGGGTCAGAGTCCAGTGCCCTGCTCCTGTATCTCAGGGTGGGGCTCGGGTTGGTCACTGCCCCCACCATTAGCGACTCTGGGGTACATCCAGTAAGCAGCCAGAGGCCACCTGTTAAAACTAGCATTGCCCTAGCTGGTTTGGCTCAGTGGATAGAGCGTCAGCCTGCAGACAAGAGGGTCCCATTTTCGATTCAGGTCAAGGGCACATGCCAGGGTTGCAAGCTCAGTCCCCAGTGTGGGGTGTGCAGGAGGCAGCCAATCAGTGATTCTCTCTCATGATAGATGTTTCTATCTCTCCCTCTGCCTCCCTCTCTGAAATTTAAAAAAAAAAAAACCCTTAAAAAAAACCTAACATTACTCACTATAAAGAATGGGAAAATGTTTGCTAATAAATTTTAAAAATTAGTTTTAAATACAAACATATGAACACTGAACTCATTTGAGGAAATACCAAAATGACACAGTTTGCATCATAGCTTTTCCCCAGAGGGTGCCAAAGAAGAAAAAAGGAAAAAAAGAAAAAAGGGGACATCTATAATACTTTCAACAATACAGATACGTTTTTAAAAATAAAATAAAATTGAAGATTGACTTAAATAATTATATATGGATATATTAAATAGCAAATAAAAACACCATGATAAATCAAGAGAGAGACCACTGAAAAAACTAAGTGCTTTATATTACAGTGCCTTTGGCAGCACTGTTTCCCCACTGTTTTTAACAAGGGACCCTGCATTTTCATTTGGCACTGGGTCCCTCATATTATGTAGCCAGCCGTGCTTATACTCAACTGTATTGGATTGCTTCCAGTGCTATCTATTTCTATTTACCTTTCTTTTCTCCTTAAACTGAATTTAGGATAAAGATCTGCCCTCAGACATTAATACAATACGTGCCTCCCTGGGCCAGTGTCCTCCTGGTACCTGCACAGTGGACTGGTCAGCCTCCACGCACTCAGAAAGTGCTCCCTGGTTTGTATTTTTGGTCCTGAAGTTCCCTGTAGGGCCTTTCTGGCTGATAGATTGGACAGATGTATGTGGCTGGCAGACACAGCTATCGCTGCAGTATGAATGGAGCTGCAGCAGAAGTTTCAGTAAGACGCTCACTGCAAAATATGAAATGCATGCCTTCAGATAGTGACGTTTTCAGGACTGGTGGTGAGGACAGCAATATTGTGGGAGAAATCAAATATTTGATTAGCAGCAGGCTTAGAGAGTCTATAATGTCCTTTTCATCTCTAAATTGCATGGTTTCAGAAATGAAGGGATATTATTGGCATAAGAAAAATAAATTATCCCTAATGTGCTTTTCATGATTTTGAAATATCACTGAAAATTGCCTTCAAAATCTAGGCAGTTGAGCATAGTTACATAATTCTACTTGAGGCAACTTAATAGAGATTTTTAGGCCTATCTTTCTGACATAATTTGCTGAAAGTTCCAGAGGGACTTGAGTATCATGCAATATTAACAGATGAGAGAAATAAAGAAATTAAAATGAAATGTTTGACTCAACCCAACCATTTATCTGACTAGTATTTTTTGGAATCAGTTCTTTGTGTCCATATTTAGAGTAGTCTGTGACTTTGGCAATTTATTTAATAACTCTTAGCCTGTTTCATTACCTTTAATGTGGCAATGATAATGCCCCATTTTGTGATTAGATAAATAGCCATAGAAAGTCCCCAGAACCACATACCAAATAAAATGTAATTCCATTTATGCTTGGAACATCTCAGCTTAATCATAGTTTCATAATACACTATGCACATGACAGAAACAATGAACCTCACTGAACATCTTTATAATGATGGGGTACTTATAATATAAATTTCAGGAGACCAATGTATATGAAAGTATAAGGCATTAATTAATTACTTAACTCTCCTTTGAATTTTCCTGATGTCTAGAATGAGATGAAATGTTCATAAGGACTGCATTTTGAATTACTTACCAAAAACGGTGGTGGGCAAATAATTTTAATTTTTTAAAAAATATTTTCCAGATACGAGGTAAATAGTACTGGCATGATATCACTTGATATTCTAAGTGGAATTGCTATAATAGTCTAGTTGGGCACTCTCACTTACCTAATTCTCTTTTCCTACGAGAAAAATTCTATATAATAAAAGCCAGCGGGAACGACCAGAACAACCCATCGACTGGTCGCTATGTCATGAACTGACCACCTGGGGGCAGACAGGAGCTGGCCCCTGGTGGTCAGTGCGCTCCCACAGTGGGAACGCCACTTGGCTGACTGGGCTGAGTGGTGCTTCCACAGCAGGAGCAGCTGCTCAGAGGGTGGGTCCACAGCTGTTCAGCTGACCAAGATGAGCAGCGCTCCCACAGCGGGCCATGCCCCCCACCAGTGCACGAATCCCATGCACTGGGCCTCTAGTAAGATAATAAAAAACCTTGACTCACATGTTTTTTCATTCGGGTCCATAGCAATGATTTAGAAAACTACATTCTGGCCCAAATTGGGCACCTTCATAAATTATGAAACTATAATGTTTGATCCAGTACAGTTGGTTCTTCCCCTTTCTGTTGTGATTACTTCAAATGAATGCTTGTTTATTCAGTTTTTAATGTGTTTTGTAACATTTAATTCATTTCTACCTTCACAGCTACTTAGTATAATAGCGTCCCATATGACCTCACTGTGGATAATTTATTTCTATTGCAAACTATGTTCTACTCTGTCGCCAGGGTCAACTCCCAAGATAATGAATTCAAGTCACTGGAGATTTGAGGGGAAATAGAAAGCAACCTTCTTCCCTTGTTGGACCCAACTGAAATTTAAGACAGAGGAGAGACTAATAAATATACAAAAGCCAACTGTAATACATACACTATTTTTCAAAGAATGTGGATTTGGTTATGCAGACAAATATGTTTATTTATACCTGCCAAACAAGTCTATCCCCTGGAATAGCCCACTTAATGGAAAGCTTGGATTTATGGAGCAAACACAGTTGAGTGTGTGTGTGTGTGTGTGTGTGTGTGTGTGTGTGTGTGTGTAGGTGGGCAGAGAGGATACAGTGAATCATAGTAAATAGACTAGCTGCAACAATCCACCTACATCAGCCTTTGAAATCAAAGCTCATCCTTGTTACCCATTAGGCACTATGCCAGATCTCTGTCTCCACTTTAATAAAAATAGTCCTGATGAAAGGATATATCTCTGTGAAGCAGTTTATATCAACTCTACCTGAAATCTTTCCATGATTGCTTATACAGTAATTTCATACTCTCCAGCCTGAGCGCTTTGCCCAAAATATGGTTCCTTGAAGTGGCCCTACTTCATCTACTGCCCTTAACCTCATTTGCTATACTCAGCCACAATTCCATTCTACCACACTGGACTTCCTCTAACATAGTGACACATTGTATCTACATTTTTATTCCCATGTCATTGCTTTAGCCTACAAAGCTCTCCTCTTTGGATTATTTTACCTGTCAAAATTGTACTCTTCCTTTAAAATTTAGATGAGCTACTAACTCATCCAAAATCTATTCTCTGATCTTAATCTAGTTGGACTTATTGTCTGCCTCCGTTGGGTCTTGGAGCTCATGCATCTAACGCAGTATTTCTAGTCACTTAACCTTCTACATGGGAAAGATCACTAATTTGGCCAGGATTTGAATCCTATCTCTGTTGGTTTTCATCTATGAAACCCTGAATTAGTTACCCTTTTTTTTGTATTATTTTTCAAACCTTACAATGTTTATACTAATGCCTAATTCATAGGACATTCATAGAAGCAAGTAAGGAAAGGTAGATTGAATTCACCTTGGAGTAGTAGAGCTCAATATATTTGTTTCATATTATCCCTATCTCATTCCTCAGCATTTTTGGACTATATTATATATTGGGGGTTAGGATTTCAACATAAGACTTGGGGGGATGGGCACAAATATTCAGTTGATAGCACTGTCCTTCATATGATAGCTACAACTAAGGTGTTCAAATTTACCTTCTGAAATATGCTGAAGTTTCTGTGACATTTCTACATGATAGTATAAAATGTCAGCTCCTGAACTTTTAGTTATAGGTAAAAATTATTTGAGGACAGCAACTTGGCATTAAATGGCAGGCTTATATTCAAAATGGCAAGCATCTACATATTCCTAATAGAAACTTCTAATAAATATACACTTCTAATAAAACTGTTTATCTCTACTATCCTCTAAAAATATTCCTTTTATGAGCTAGAGGCTCTTTCTTGCAAAACTGGGCGCTTGCCCATGAAAATGGGTAATTCAGAATGGGATTGTTATTTTCTATATACATAAAATGACTACAAAATTACAGTTGGCAATTTGCTGATAAAGTTATGCTTTAAAAAATTCTCAATGTCAGCTTTAAAGCAATAATCAGCTGAAAAGTGACACTCAGATCGTTTAGAATGACTTTTTTTTCTGAGAGTAACTGTAGTTTGACAGCCAGAAATCATGGATCAGAATAGTTTCACCATAAATGCCTCTTGATTCCTGATGTGCCATTGTTACCACTACCTGTATCTCTATGGCTTGTCTTCCATCCCACATTCTGTGCCGGGGTTACCATGACCTTTCTGTATTTTTGGTTGTAATACAGCAGAGAAGGGAGTTGGGAAGAAGCAGAGGGAGATGCTATAAAGTTGAAGAATTGAGATAAATCCTTTGACTAGTTTCATGTAACCTCCTTCCAGAGGTGAGCTTGGCATGAAAGCTTGAATAGGTTTCAATGCACAGGTCATGACTGATTCTCCACAAGCCATTGTTTATCCCTCAGGGACACACCACCCTGTGTGTAGAGGGTGTGCTCCCATTCCACGACCACGAAACAGCACATTTTTGCCAAGGAGCCTCACAAGACTATATTTATTGCAAATTCTTCATTTTGGTAACATATTTGTTGAGGTCAGGAAAAAAAAATCCTATTCTATTTAAAATCTTAAATCCAATATAAAAGGTGAATAATAGTACAGGATAGTGATTAAGGATAGTAATTAAGGACACAGTTTTCCTGCCAAGCTGGTGTGGCTCAGTGGCTCGATCCCCATTGTGGGCTTGGAGAAGGCAGCCAATCAGTGGTTCTCTCTCATCATTGACGTTTCTATCACTCTCTCCCTCTCCCTTTCTCTCTGAAATAAATAAATACATATATTTTTAAAAATCCCTACTAGCAATATCTAAAAAATTAAAACACACACACACACACACACACACGAACACAGTTTTCCTGATTTCAAATCTTGTCTCAGCCATTTATTATTTTCTAAATTTCAGTAAAATCTCAATGTATTGTACAATGAGTTAATACTGTCGTGTCCATCTCCAAAGTAATGTGAAAGTTGAGAATAAACATAAAACCCTTAGCAAAATACTAGGTAAGTACTATAAGTTTCCACTGTATTTAGCTATAACTAGGAATTATAACTCATAGCAAATACAATCAATCTTTTGAACTAACTGAATTTACTTGCACATCTTTTCTTGGATTGACTACTAATGTCTAGTGGTATACACAGGGTTTAAGGAGTACTTATCAGCACTTTTGAGGAGTTTATATTTTTACTTTCAAATGCATAGTCATTTCTGTTAGTTTCTAAACTCTTTTTTATTCAAATGCTGAAAACTAGCCCTAATTTTGTCAATGAATTGAGTCATTTTTTTCCATATACTCAAGTCAATTATTTGAACAAAGTTTACAAAGCTACATAAATGCAGTGAATTAAAATTCTTCCAATTTATGGGGTTTTGACATAAAATGCTTAGCTGTACTAGGACCAGACTTTTAAAAGCCAAGTACCTAAGCATTCTAAATCTAATTATTTTTACTGTTCTTAAAACCAAATTACACCAAATGATTTAAGGATATTTACTTTAAATATTGATCTGCTTTGGCTTATTTCATTTTGTAGCAATATTCTCCAAATATCTTACATGCATTAGAAAAATCTATAACTGAAAAAAACAAAACTATTGCATAATTTTTATAATGGCTCACTTTTTTATTCTAGACTATAACCTTTATAATTTGACTGTAATACTGACTCTCTTGCCAACAAATATCTAATGCCAAAAATAAAGTGGACTTTGGGAATGTCCATCCAATTAAACAGACACAAATATGCATTTAAAAAAAGAAGATGTGCAGGTAGCTGCTATCACATATTTTCAAAAGAGCAAGAAACATTAAAAGGATAAAATAAATTCTAAACTCATAACATTGCCCTTAAAATATTGATATATAAATATTCTGCTTCTACTCTTGGTATGTCCTCATTCTATGGTGACATTTTTAAAGACCAAATATATGCAAAAATATTTATAATTTTAGTATATAAGGTTATATGTTCTTCTATGGCAATATTTATACTTTATTAACTTTATGTCCATGTTTTAAGTCAAAATGGAAATTTCATTTGCCTATGACTTAACAAAAAAATTCCAAGTGGTAAAGATAGAAGAAATAATTTTCAAATATATGCAAGTGCATGTGTATGCAACTGTGATTCAGAAAAAGTATTATTTTTTTTCTGACATTTGGCTTATTTCTATAACCTCACATGGCTGCCTTTCTTCTATGTATTTGTATTTTCACATGGTGATCTCCACCTATATGTGTGTGTGATTCTATGTCTCTTCTCTTATAAGGAAACTAGAGGCCTAGTGGACAAAATTTGTGCACTGTGGGGGGTGTCCCTCAGCTCAGCCTGCACCCTTTCCAATCTGGGACCCCTTGAGGGATGTCTGACTGCCCGTTTAGGCCCGATCGCAGTACGGGCAGTCAGACATCCCTCTCACAATCCAGGACTGCTGGCTCCCAACCATTCACCTGCCTGCCTGCCTGATCAACCCCTAACCACTCCCCTGCCAGCCTGATCGAAGCCTAACAGCTCCCCTGCCGGCCCGATTGCCCCCAACTGCCTTCCCCTACACGCCTAGTCCCCCCAAACTGCCAACCCCTGCTGGCCCAGTTGCCCCCAACTGCCCTTCCCTGTCGGCCTGGACACCCCCAACTGCCCTCCCCTGCAGGCCCGGTCATCCCCAACTGCCCACCCCTGCCGGCCATCTTGTGGCCACATGGGGGCGGCCATATTGTGTGTTTGGGTGATGGTCAATTTGCATATTGGTTGTGACTAATTAGCATATCAGGGTTAATTAGCATATCCCTCTCTTATTTATTGTGTTGGAGTGATGGTCAATTTGCATGCTGGTCATGGCTAATTAGCATATCCCTCTCTTATTATATAGGATAGTTATATGAAAGACCCACTACTCTAGTTTGACATCATCTTAACTCAATTACATGAGCAAGGGCCCTATTTGCAAATAAGGTAACATTCACAGGTATCAGGAGTTAAGGCTTCAAGATATATTTTATGGGGACACAATTCAACTTACAGTAAGGAGCAGGAAAATAATTCATTTCCATCATCAGTGCATACAGTTCTATGATAGGAAAAGGAAACAACTCCTAAAGGATCACTAACATTGATATCACATTCACACACAGATGCTAGACCACTCACAGGAATGGAAAGGCAGTATAAAACGCCTGATTATGAGACTTTTAAACCTCTTGATTTAAAGGCTCTTGAACAGGGAATGTCATTGGCCTTTGGTGAGAGTTATTAGAGTGTTTATTCTTATCTGCAAATGGAGTCCCCATGCTTCCTGCGAACCTTAGGCATTGTGAAGGTGGGCTTCAAGAAGATTATTCAAAGAGCCATGTAACTTATTTAATTAATATCTTAACATCTGAGAAATCAAAATACAAGTGACTGGCTGGCTACTTACTCCACAGGTGGAGCCAAAGAAGGATTGCTGCTTCATTGAGCAACCTGCTAGGAAAGAGGATGCAGAGGTGCTTTTCATGGAGAAAAGGTGTGCCCTCTGGGAGCCAGGCTTGTATACAACCACCTTAAATTTTCTCAAGAAGACTCTGGGTTGGCAAATAAAACTAAGTAGTTATCAAGGGAATCAATCCTTGGGGCCAGGGAAGAGGTTGTGACACACTGAAATAGAGATTCATTTATCCTAATCACTTGGGAGTTTAGAGAGCCCAAACCACCATGAAGTTTTCAAAGATTTCATCCAATAATTCACAAGAAAAAAATCAGCTTTAAATATTCAAAGAGCAGTGTGGCAAAGCTAGTTTCTCACAGAGAATGATGGTATTGATACATTATTTTCCATTACCCACTCCATCTTAGTCTGTTCAGCCTGCTATAACAAAATAAGACAGACTAGGTAGATAATAATTTAAAAAACCAAACCAAACCAAACAAAAAAACAGAATTTAACTCTTGCAGTTTTGGAAGCTGGGAGATCCAAGACCAAAGAGGCAGTGGCTGCCTCTTAGTGAGGGTTCTCTTTCTAGCTCATGTCTAGGCGGTTTCAAATTGTCCTCAGATAATACAAGGAGATAGGGGAGCTCTGTGGTGCCCCACTTATTAATCCCATTCTTTTTTTAAAAATATATTTTATTGATTGTTTACAGAGAGGAAGAGGGATAGAGAGTTAGAAACATCAATGAGAGAGAAACATTGGTCAACTGCCTCCTGCACCCTCCCTACTGGGGATGTGCCCGCAACCAAGGTACATGCCCTTGACCAGAATCGAACCCGGGACCCTTCAGTCCGCAGGCCGACGCTCTATCCACTGAGCCAAACTGGCTAGGGCTGTGGTTGGCAAACCGTGGCTCGCGAGCCACATGCAGCTCTTTGGCCCCTTCAGTGTGGCTCTTCCACAAAATACCACATGTGGGCACGCACGTACAGTGTGATTGAAACTTCGTGACCCATGTGCAGAAGTCGGTATTTTGTGGAAGAGCTGGTATTTTGTGGAAGAGCCACAACTGAAGGGGCCAAAGAGCTGCATGTGGCTCGCAAGCTACGGTTTGCCGAGCCGCAGTTTGCCGACCACTGGGCTAGGGCATTAATTCCATTCTTGAGGGTTTCACCCTCATAACCTAATCACCTCCAAAGTTCCACCCCCTCTTCTAATATCATCACTTTGGACAATAGGATTTAAATGGATAAATTTTGGGGGGCATGAATATTCAGGCCACAGCACCCTCCCTATCCCTACCTCCAAATCTTGAATGAGTCACAAACTACAGTGAACAAGGCAGGCTTCCCAACTACATTAGGCCTGAGTAGGGGAGAGTGAAAAATAAAGTTCAGAAATTTGATTACTACAATGCAACTGGATTTGGTAATCACTGGTTGGAGATATTGTCACATAAATATGGCCAAAAAATTGAGTGAGATTTTTCTGAGTTCACATGTAGAGTCCAGGGGAGAGCCAGTTCTGTTAAAATTATTTTTTTATATGATGGGAAATAAAGGTAAAGATACTAAAAGATACCCCTAGAAGTTTTACCTGTTTGATAGGATGGTTTTAATAGAGTTTATTAATTATATTCTTTAGAAACCAAATCGAAAAGATTCCCCGCTACAATTCTGCGAATAATGAACAGGAAGAATTTCTGGACCCACTATGTAAAATTGGGGAATCCACCTCTTTTGCAACCTACTCCATACTGACCACTGTGAAACTGAAGGTTGCTCTTATGGGAGCCAGGATAAAAAGAGTTTTATTTTGGCTTATAACATCCTTAGATTTTAATACTTTTTTGATTAAGTTGTATCTTAGGAATGTTTCTTTTTCAAATAATTGCCTACATGAGATACCTGTCTTATTGATCTGAGAATACAACATATTAAATGAAAACAGATTATAAGTACACAGTCATTTTGCATATCACCACTAACATGAATAATTTATATACAAAGGCAAATTTTTTTAATCAACTCATGGACTGTCTCTTTGAAAATAAAACTTTTACTTATAAACCCATTTCTTACTTGAGATATAACTTCTCTGACTTACCATAATGAACAGAGGTAAAATCTCAAAAACTCAATAAGGCTTATCATAAATATACTAAGTTGCATGGAAAAGATTTTGACAAATGCTTAGGCACAAAACATGAACAGATAGAGCCATATATTAAAAAATTAAATGTACATTTAAACAATTTTAAAGGAAAGCTTGTCATCCAAAAGTCATCATTTCTCTTTTTATTAAGTGACTATCAATCAGATTTAAACTATATAAATCATTTTTTATGGCGGCATAACAATACCACAATATAAATAATTATATCAAAAATAGTGAAGAAACTCACTTGATTTCATAAATCTAGGAAATGAAGCAATGTAACTATGATCCATATTCATTTCTATTTTAAAGCCCTGAAAGAGGATTGATTTATTGTTTGCTATTAACTTTTCCATTGATTAGATGCAACCTGACAAAAGACATTAGAATAAAATAAAATTTTATTTTATTTTTGTGAAAATATTTTAGGTAAAAAGTATATAGCTGTTCAAAATATCTGAATATATATCTTTTTTCAATAATTGAAAAACTAGATTCTCTTGCTAAATAAAAAGAAAACAATCGCAATTATGTACTATGGTTGATGGTATTGTGGCAAGTGCTCCCATCCGCCTAGCTTCTAAACTTTTAACACAATACATATTTCCAAAGATCTAGAGAAAATGAAACTCATTTTTAGTACTCTGTAATCCTTACCCTTACTTTTTCTCAATGGCCTTCAGACCTTGATTGGAAAATAGACTTCTGTGGTTTGATAGATCAATAATATATATGGAGATCAGGGCAAAGTTCAAATGATTTCACTGTTGTATGGTGGTTTCTTTATACTCTATGGTTATAATTTTATGAGATTTCTCATGAAAAGTTAATACATGTTTAGAACAGAAAAGGAGACACTTTGGAAAGTGAATATGTGAATTATTTAATTATCTCCATTTCATCTTTTGACCATGATAGAAATACCAATGTATAAAGAAATACATTTATAAAATTTATTTCAGCAGATATCGAAGGCTATCCTCTTGTGTCATGGACTTCCTGTGGGTTTAAACATTTTATGAAGTGTCTACACGTTATTTTGTGTCCTCCAAGACGACAGTCTATTCAGAGACAGAACTAAACAATGGCCATATATTACAAAAATGATAATAATAATGAATGTACACGTATTCAAAATTACTCTTTGATTATCCCATATTTACATACATCTGAGAAAGAGCTGATATGGGGACATGGCTATGCTACATGTAACTATACATTTGTTAGTCAAAGGATAAATAAATTGGGTTTTAGGCTGAGACTGATTGTGAAAATTTGAGTACATGTGTAAGCTTACCAATAAGAAGTCTAAGCTCCTCTGATATCAACCATAGTGAAGGCACATAAAATGCTAGAAAAATGCCTCTTTATTAATATGTAGTGTGATGAATTGGGCAATGCTGTATAAAACATGTGGTGTCCCACTAAATATAAAACCCAAGGATAGATAGAAATCTAGCCTATTAGTATTTTAATTAAGAAATATTACTAAATAAAGAATATACATATATATTATTACAGAGTAATATATTAGTATAGCATATAGTAAATTATTTAAATAGAAAAATGCAGATATTAGTAAAAAAAGAGAAGATGAAACCATAATTAAATCCATGTCCCAGAAAAAACTATTCTAATTATTTTAGCTACTAGAGTTCTGGTGCACAAAAATTTGTATACTCAGGAGGGTCTCTCAGCCCAGCCTGTGCCCTCTCGCAGTCTGGGACCCCTCTGGGAATGACCACCTGCTGGCTTAGGCCCGCTCACTGGGGGATTGGGCCTAGCTGGCAGTCAGGCATCCCTCTGGCAGCCCAGGAGCCCTCGGGGGATGTCCACTTGCCAGCGGGGAGCAGGACTAGCTGCAGTCGGACATCTTTAGCGCTGCTGAGGAGGCAGAAGAGGCTCCCACCACCACCGCTGTACTGGCAACCATCAGCCTGGCTTGTGGCTGAGCAGAGCTCCCCCTTTGGGAGCACACTGACCACCAGGGGGCAGCTCCTGCATTGAGCTTCTGTTCCCTGGTGGTCAGTGTGTGTTATAGTGACCAGTGATTCCCAGTCACTCTGCTGTTAGGGTCAATTTGCATATTACCCATTTATTATATAGGATAAAGGCCTGGTGCATGGGTGGGGGCCGGCTGAAGGGTGTCCCAGATCAGGGTGGGGGTCCTACTGGGGTGCCTGGCCAGCCTGGATGAGGGGCTGCTGGCTGTTTGCAGGCTGGCCAACGCCCCCAGTGGGGATGCTCACCCGATGAGGATGTGGCCATCCTAGGTGAGGGGCTGATGGCTGTTTTCAAGCTGGCCACAGCCCCCCAGCAGGGACCCTCACCCCATGAGAGTGTGGCCATCCTGAGTGAGTGGCTGATGGCTGTTTGCAGGCTGGCCACAGCCCCCCAGCCACTCAAGCTCCCAGTGGAGGCTGGCTGGAAGCAGGTATCTGGGATTTATTTAGCTTCTATAATGGAAACTTTATTGCCTTTTGCAGAGGCCACAGCTGGCCAGGGCAGGCGGGAAGCTTGGCTTCCTCCATCACCGGGGCAACCAAGCCTCCTGATTGCTCCAACTCCGTGGCTTCCAGCCGCCATCTTGGTTGGGTTAATTTGCATGTAGTTGCTCTGATTGGCTGGTGGGCATGGCTTGGGTGTAGTGAAGGTATGGTCAATTAGCATCTTTGTCTTTTATTAGTGTAGATATGTTCTTTCAGTTCAGGGAAGGGAAAACCCTGCAAAGATGTGTTCCCTTTATCTGGTGCAGAACTGGGAGTGATGTTCATTTGTAGGCTGATCATATCTGACCCATTCATATAAGATTAGTAACAATTAAAAATTTTATTTATGAATCAGAATTATGTGATCCTGAAATCAGGTCTATTTTCTCTTTGGTTAATAGTTCTTTCTTCAAAGATTTTTCCAGATGTTCATATTATTTTAAAATAAGTACAGTGAAGAGGAACACAGCTTTGAAACAAGGCATGTAATTCCTGGGAGCACTGTTAGAGTGTTCCATCATTCACTTCCTTTCTACTCAGCTTAATATTTCCAATTCTTTACTAGATGTCTTTTATATTCTATGGGACAAAAGTGAAAACTAAAAGGCCCACAAAAACCTTAAAAAATGGCCTTGCACCTCCCACAACTGGCAAAAAAGGGGGTCTTTTTAAAGTGTATGTGACAGTGATAGATAAAATTAATTAAGTTCCTGACGTTCAGAAAGTTCAGGTCAGTTGTGTGTTACTGCTCTGCTTAAAGATGAATAATGTGTAATAACCTAAATTATCTTGGGCCATCAATAAAGAATGATGCTATTTACTTTAAGGCACAGTAACCCTGAGTGGCTTTTGTTATTGGGGCACTCGAGTCTTTAATGATGATGAAACAGATATTAGTGAAATTTCAGACTGTAAATCTTCATGTTATGGCACCTATATTAACATTTTCAAGCTCAAGAATCAATGAATGAATGTCTTTAGTATAGACAAATGGAAATGTGGAAATCTTATCTACTTAGTCTTTCAACTGGGCAAATTTCTTTATATGATATCTTTGACACAAGGAATTATTTGGCCAAAAAGTAGTATGATGATATTATGTCATCTTTTTGAGAATATGTTTTCACCAAGAATATTAAGTAGACAAATGCTTAAGATGGTTGTGTATTTAAATGTGGTTAAAGTAAAATACATGATATATAAACAAAAACTGTTTCCTAATTATAACTCAAAAATAGCTATCTTTTCTTTAACCAAAGTGTGAGCTGTCAAACCTTGCAAAAGTGTTACATTTTAACAATGCAAGGGCAAAGAGATTCAGACGTAATGACAAACTCAAAGATGCATTTATTTTCTATAATCAGTACAATCATGATGCATATGTTTCGGGTACATGCATGACAGCTGATGAGCAGTTAATTGCAGTAGGAAACTATTTCTCATTTAGAGTTTACATACCATTACACCAAAAATATACGGAGTAAAATTATGTTTATATTCTTATTAAAATTTCAACTAACTTTAATTTTAAAAATCCCTTCTAGTCATCTGTAAATTATTTTCAAAATGAACATGAAAATATAAAAAACAATTGTAAGAGTCCATTGATCTCAGGTGGTAAATGGTAACAACAATTTTTCTTGGTATAAAAAGAGTTAATTTAATCAATGGTGAGTATACAACATAACACTTAAAATTCTGATGCTTCAGGCCTAGCCAGTGTGGGCTCAGTGGTTGAGCTTTGAACTATGAGCCAGGAGGTCAGGGTTCAATTCCTGGTCAGGGCACAGGCTCAGGTTGGAGGCTCGATCCCCAGTGTGGGGTGTGCAGGAGGAAGCCAATCAATGATTCTGTCTTATTATTGACTAGAGGCCCGGTGCACAAAAATTTGTGCACTCGGGGGGGGGGGGGTAGAGGGGGGGTCGCTCAGACCGGCCTGTGCCCTCTCACAGTCTGGGACCCCTAGGGAGATAACGACCTGCTGGCTTAGGCTTGCTCCCCTGTGGCAGAGGGCAGGCCCAATCCCTAGGTGCAGCCCTGGTCGGGCTCAGAGCAGGGCCGATTGGGGAGATGGGGCGCTGCCCCTGTCATGCACAGAGCAGGGCGGATCAGAAGGTTGCGATGCCACCCTCAATCACACTCAGGGTAGGGCCGATTGGGGGGTTGGGGCATCACCCCCTGTCACACTCAAGGCAGGGGCGATGGGGAGGTTGCGGCACCACCCCCTGTCATGCACAGAGCAGGGCCAATCAGGGGGTTGGGGCGCTGCCCCCCGTCACTCACAGAGCAGGGCTCATCAGGGGGGTTGGGGCTCCGTACCCTGTCATGCACAGAGCAGGGTCGATCAGGGGGTTGGGGAGCTCCCCCCTGTCACTCACAGAGTAGGGCGGATCAGGGGGTTGGGGTGCCGCACCCTCTCACACTCAGGGAAGGGCCAATGGGGAGGTTATGGCTCTATCCAGTCACACACAGAGCAGGGCCCGTGGGGGTGGGGGGGTTGGGGCACCGCACCCTGTCACACACAGAGCCACAGGGCCATCAGGGGGTTGGGGAGCTCTCCCCTATCAGGCACAGAGCAGGGCTGATCAGGGAGTTGGGGCGCCTTCCCCTGTCACGAACAGAGCAGGGCCGATAGGGAGGTTGTGGCCCCACTCCCATCACATACAAAGCTGCAGGGAGATCAGGGGGTTTGGGCACTGCCCCCTGTCACGCTGATCCTGGTGCTGGGAGGCCTCGCGGCTCCGCTGATCCCAGTGCTGGGAGGCATATTACCCTTTTACTATATAGGATAGAGGCCTGGTGCACGTGTGGAGGCCGGCTGGTTTGCCATAAAGGGTGTCCTGGATCAGGGTGGGGGTCCCCACTGGGGTGCCTGGCCAGCCTGGGTGAGGGGCTGATGGCTGTTTGCAGCTGGTCATACACCCTTCAGGGTGGGGGTCCCCACTGGGGTGCCTGGCCAGTCTGGGTGAGGGGCTGAGGACTGTTTTCAGGTTGGCGGGTGACTAAAGCTCCCAAGCGCTCATTTTTTTCTTTTTTTTTTATTCTGGGCCAGCTTTAGCTCTGAGGCTCCAGCTCTTAGGCCTCCACTGCTGAAAGCAGGTATCTGGTTTGTTTCGGTTCTATAATTGAAACAATGTATAACTCCACCTCTGAGATCCCGGCTCCCTGAAAGCAGGTTTCTGGGGTTTTGTTTAGCTTCTATATTTGTAACTATGTTTCAAACTGCAGGCTCAGAGGCTGGCAAGGCAGGCCGGGAATGTTGGTTTCCTCCGGCACTGAAGCAAGCAAGCCTCATGTTAGTTTCAAGCTGCCTGGCTGCCATCTTGGCTAGCCGTTAATTTGCATATCGCCCTGATTAGCCAATGGGAAGGGTAGCAGTCGTACGCTAATTACCATTTTTCTCTTTTATTAGATAGGATATTTCTATCTCTCTCTCCTCCTTTCATCTCTCTGAAATCAATGAAAATATATATTTTTAAAAATTCTGATGTTTCTCTGGAACAGGAGAGAGAAGTGCACAGCTGTTCCTCAATAGGCTTACTTGGGTTCTATAGTCAACACTTGATCATATTAATCTTTAAATAATCTGTGGATTCTCTAAATAATTTTTTTACAAAATTGCTATTATTTTTTAATCATTTAAGGATGTTTTAATCACACTGTTAATAAACAGGCCTCCTTGGCAAACTGACCAAATTACAGGACTGGGGTGGGAATGTATAAGATGAGGCTGTAATAACTTTGTCCACTGCTTTCCACTGACTTAAATATTCAAAACCAATAACTGCAATCAATTGCAGCACACTGGATATGTAAAAGTTCATGTGTACCTAATGATATTCAGGAAAAGAGAAAGCAGCAAATGGTGTGTATGTATCTGTTTGCATGTATCAGCCACATGCTCAAGGACGAAAACTGAACTAGCAAGTTTCAACAAGAACATTTCCTTAACTTGATTATGTTTCTAGTTTAATTTGTGTTGACTAATAGGAAATCTCACTTCTGGTTAATGAAGTTTTTGGTTTAGTTCTCTCTCTCTCTTTTTAAATGAGTAGTTTGAATCTTCTTGTTTTCAGTAATTTGTAATTCACTTTTGGTTTTCTTTTTAAATTGCTACAAATGTCACTGGAAAGCGAGTTGTACTTTTTGGTTACATGTTCTGACCACCCCCATTCTGTAACAGGTACAAATTGGAAGAGGGGAAGACTATTTGACTACATTTTATCACTCCTTAATGTTATATTCGTTACGTTCTTACTGTGCCTCTGTCATGTTCCATCTTAAATAAGAGGCAGAAATCATTATTTCCATGGTTGTTTTGAATGTACTATAAAGACAACCCTCACACTACAAAATAGTTTCTGTTTTTATTCTGTTTGGAACTGTTGAAGGGGGACTGGTGTTTTGCCATCCCTAAGATATCCTGCTTGGGGTACTGACTTTAAGCTGGTTATTATGAAACAAAAGACTCAGAAAGAACCTTTGACCCTGCCCCTTCTTGCCTAAGAGAAATTCAGAGAGAAAAACCTGCCTTGGGAATAAAACTTTAGCTCCTTCACCCTAGCAAGGAGGATTTCAATGTTCAGGCAGGGAGAAGTCTCGCAAAGCCTGTTGACTTACTTCTGTGTCCTATTGCTTGTGGGTAGACCAGCAAGAACGTTTTTGCCACATGTTCACTCTTTCTCCTCTATCTGTAAATTGCTTACTTTTCCACTGAAATCCCAGACCCCTGCTCACCCTTCTCCTTTGTTCAAAATGGCCTATAAACCTCAACTGCTCAATGTGTCTTTGGGTCTCATAACTTATGGCACCCCTAAATATACAGCCATGAATTTTGGATATTTTTACCTGTTATGTATGCATGGTAATCTGTCATATGTTACTTTGATTATTCACCCAACTAGAAGAACTTAGAAGGCTGGAGAAAAGTTATTATTATTATTATTTGTTTTTTGTTAATCCTCACCCAAGTATATTTATTTTTCCCATTGATTTTTAGAGAAAATGAATGAGAGGGGAAGAGAAAGAGAAACATAGATATGAGAGAGACACATGGATTGGTTGCTTCCTGCATGCACCCCAACAGGGGCCAGTGATTGAGACTTCACCAAGGAACATGCCCTTGACTAGAATCGAACCTATGACCCTTCAGTCCATGGGCCACACTCAAACCACTGAGCAACCAGGATAGGGAAGGAAAGTATTTATCCCTCACACTGTCATGTCAGAATGCTATTTATTTATGCATTGACTTACCATTGTCTTGTGTGTCTTAGTTTGGACCTAACAGCAGGGCACAAATACTTGCTCTGGTATATGGATTATTCAGTAAGGAAAGATTAATGTTAGCTTATTATATTAAGAAATATAATAATCTAGAATAATAAAAGCATAATATGCTAATTAGACCAGATGTCCTTCCGGACGACCTTCCAGACAAAGCCAGAGCTGCAAGGGAAGCCTGCATCCCAGGTGTCGGAGGGAAGCTGGTGCTGGCAGCCAGGGGAAGGAAGGCCTACTTTAGCATGAATTTCGTCCATTGGGCCTCTAGTTTCTTTATAATCATACGATTATACTTTATTAATGAAAATTAGGAAGATGACAATATTAATTCTGTGATGGTTACCGAATGTTTTCCATGTGCAAGTATCTATTTTAAGGTTTACATACAATATTTAAACTATAGTACCTGCAATCCTATGACTGGGGATATTATGAATTCCATTTCTTTAAGAGCAGAAATTATAGAAAAGTAAATTAATATGCAAAATATTACACAGCTAATGAGTGACAACCTGGGGTTCTGAAATCTCTTAAAAACTTTCAATGATCAGAAATTAATAGTTTTTATTAGAAAGTATAAGAGAAAGCTGTCTATGTCTGCATGATAGTATAGGAAAGGAAAATAAACTACTGGATCATTAGGAATACAAATTTACTGCTCATTAAAAGGAATGATTGGTAGAGGTTTAACTTTTGTTAATAAATTGAGGCAAAACCCACAAACACTGTTTTGTTTTGTTTCTCAAAATATTATGCATGACTTTATTGATTTGCTGATTCTTATAAGCACTGCAATTTCTTCTTAGGAAAAATGAACTAAGTTTAGTAAACCTTGACTTCTGTTTGCAAACACATTAATCAAAAACAAAGTTGGGGAGGAGACAGGAAGAGGAAGGCCCTGCTAGAAATTGGACCTTAAGAAAACAAAACTATTTGCCATTTTTAAATTTCAGTAAATGCATAAAGAAAGGTGAGCAACTACAAGTTTAAACCAGTGTTTTTAAAAATGTGGTCCTCTTCTGAAGTACTTCACGATTTCTGACCTCGGGCCCCGCTGAGTGAAAATCACTGTGCTCTGTACCTAGAAGTACAGATTAATAACAAGCACCTCAGGTGAATTCGATGCATTCATTTGAGAACCAGTGCTTTCAACTTCGAAGGTAAAATTAACCTTCAGCTAGATTGAATTATCATAAAAGTGCAGCAACTGGCAAATGTTTAATAGGCACCTTATTAAAAGAAGCCTTCGGTTTCACACAAAGAGGACATGCAATCCATTAACCCCCATCTGTGTCTGCTCACTTCACATCCAGACTTAAAAATAAAAACACTTAAATAGAAGACCCTTAGGCCAGAAACAGAGCTCGCTTGGAGTTTAAGAGTATTTTAGGGCCCAACAACTTTGTCTGTGAATTAGACAGGCAAAGCATAAATAGAGATGGAAGATGAAGGGGAAGGAACCATTTTCCATTTTTCCTTCATCCACAGGCATCAATAAAAGAGCCATTTTATTTATTTTGAATTTTTAAATTAGCACCATCCAGTGAATATGTATGTTTTTTTTAAAATATATTTTATTGATTTTTTACAGAGAGGAAGGGAGAGAGATAGAGAGTCAGAAACATCGATGGGAGAGAAACATCGATCGGCCGCCTCCTGCACATCTCCCACTGGGGATGTGCCCGCAGCCCAGGTACATGCCCTTGACCGGAATCGAACCTGGGACCCCTCAGTCCGCAGGCCGACGCTCTATCCACTGAGCCAAACCGGTTTCGGCGAATATGTATGTTTTGATATCCAATAAAAACAGACCATTTAATTGCTTTGACTTTTGCTTCCTAGAGAGAATGAATTTTTTAATGATAACTTTTGAAAAGCTATACTTTTCTTGTCGATCTTTGAATATTTCCCACTAAGTCTATTTCATGCTGTTGCAGGCCAGTGGCCCTCCCTCCCTTTATCATTAATGAGGCTCAGGCGCTCAGTAATGGGAGAATGACCTTGCATAAACCTTAGTCATCCAATTGACTCTGTTGGATGACTGTAAGTTCATTAATAGAATAAGTGATCGCACAACAGATACCAATGGTGGAGCCACTGGTGATGAGGGATGATAAAATCTTTGCATGATTTACCTGTAGAGTGTGGAGTATAGAGTGGATACTCATTCAATTTAATGCATAAAAAAGAGCAGCCACTTGGCACTTTAGCTAAGGGTTATATCATACACAATTAAGGAATGTTCACAATTTTAAAGAGTGTAGTGGGTTTGCTGCATGATCAAGCATCCTACACATGGATGAGTTGACTATACTCTGTAATGAGACTTGCTGTGGTCTACAGCACCTGGTACACATACTCTACCTTAAGTTATGTTTCATGAAGGTAATCAATAGAAATGACTCTGGCTGTAACTAATCTTCCTGTGTTTATACTTCATTGTTTTTTGTTTGTTTGTTTTAAATATAGTTTTAATGATTCCAGCCAGTAAGGGAAAGAGAGAGATAGAAATATCAAGATGAAAGACAATTATTGATGGGCTGCCTCCTAAACACCTCACACTGTGGATCGAGCCCACAACCCAGACACATGCCCTGACCGGAATCCAACCATGACCTCTTGGTTCACAGGTCGACGCTCACCCACTGAGCCACACAGGCCTGGATATACTTTATTGTTTTAAAGGTATTTTAAAATTTAATGTTTGGACAATTGGCTTAATACTTTGGGAACAGATAAACCTCACATTTTATTATAAGACTCTTCATTGTAATGGTATTATTTTATAGAATGTCTGACAATGTCATTTTTTTCTTGGCGACCTCGCACAATGTAAGTGTGGCGCACTGTAACCAGTTCTAGATATTCTTAAAGGACTTACTCAGACCTCTTCAAACATAACAGCACAGCACTGCCGGTGATGAGGTCCTGGCCAGACACAAAGCACATATCGCCCAGCAGAACAGATGATTAAAAAGGAAAACTGAAATTGTGAACTATGGATCCTGCATTTCAATGTTCCTTATCTTTGAATATTTAAGCAGAATTTGAGTTGGACTTATAATGTCTTGGTTATTAAAAGCTATTAATATTTTATTTGCCTCTTCTGTTGTTGTTTTTGTTAACTTTCAAATACTTGTAGATATGTCCAATGCTTACAGGAAAAGATAGGCTTAAATTCTTCACTTGATCTTAGCCAAAAGTCCAAGAAGTGATTGGGCTTAAATTCTTAGTTGAAAATTAAGAGATTCTACTCTTTATCTTGGAAAAAAGCACAGAGAATGTGGAGATGATACAAAATTATGTTAACATTATATTGTCAATATATATTGTTATATTACACTAGAGGCCCAGTACATGACATCCGTGGGAGGGTGGGAGGGTCCCTTAACCCAGCCTGCACCCTCTCGAAGTCCAAGAGCCCTCGGGGGATGTCTACCTGCTGGCTTAGGCCTGCTCCCCTCTGGGATCAGGCCTAAGCCAGCAGTCAGACATCCCTCTCATAGTTCGGGCTCTCACAGTCCGGAACCCCTTGCTCCTTACCTCCGGCCTCCCTGAAGCAGAGGTGGGAGAGGTTCCTGACACTGTGGGAGCGCTCTGACCACCATGGGGCAGCTCCTGCATTGAGCGTCTGCCCCCAGGTGATCAGCACGCATCATAGCAACCAGTCATTCCATCATTGATCAATTTGCATAATAGGGTTTTATTATATAGGACATGCAACAAATGTCAGAATACCTTTACCCAAAACAAGTATTTAAAACATAGTTAATCTAAAGTAAAAACAAAAAATGTTTGATATTGTCTTTAGATATCTCAAACAAAATTTTAAAATATAAGAGTCTCACTTGTTTATTATATAGTCCTTCTCTGGTTTTCACAAAATGACTTTCCCTCTCTACTCCTATTAATTTTATGCTACTTCTTCCTTAAATAAAATGTAAGAATTAGCTTTCTTCTTAGTAATCCTCTCTTCTCTTTAGCTAGCACTGGTCAATATAAAATGGAGCCACAGTGTTGACATGTAGGTGTTATTATCACAACATAAAACATAAATTTTAATTACTTCATTAAAAATATAAATGAAGTTAGTACTGCACAGTTATTCCACATTGTAAGTTAATGTCATCAATTTTAATCTAATATTTTTAATCTAATATTTTTAATGTAGACAATTTAAGAAATTGTGTAATGATGGGCAGTTTTATAGTCTACAACACATCTGCTTTTAAAAATTCTTTTTTTTCCCTGTAACCAAGACAAATCTGTTTCAATTGATTATTTTATAGCTCCCAATATTTTAGGAGGATTTTATAAAACAGCTGAAAAATATTGCATATTTTTATGGTAATCCAGTCATTTTTCTTAACTCTAGGTAGGATTCTGCAGAAATCTCTTAAAATTAAAATTGTAACCTTTTTTGGTATACTTCTGTGCCTGGGGCTGGATTTTATGTGGTTCCTTTCTCACTGTCTCTCTTGTGAACCACAACCTAGGTGCCTCTAATCAACTACAAATCAAATCAGAGATTCCCCATGCTATTTCATTATAAAATGACTCTTTTAGTGTCCCAAGAGATACATATTTTATTGGCACTGATGCAAAAACTTAATTGTTTATCATTAATTAAAATGGTGATAACAAGGGGAATTTTGAATTAAAGTTGTAAGTGAGACAGCTCATTTGGGTTTTCTGGCCTGATGATTCAAACCGACTGAATAACATTCATTTTCATGTAATGTGTTATGTTTCTTATCTTGGGACAAAATGGGCTAATTTACCCCAAATTTGGTTGTTAATAAGAACATTTTTTCTTATGTGCCTAAACTCCTCATTCTAATTCTCTCCTCACTTTGTTCTGAAACATTGCCTCACATCATAAAACATTTAAGCTTGTGAGTAGGATATATAACAGAGCAAATCATAGCTTCTCAGAAATATAATAATTAAGGTAGTAGAAACATTATTTTGGGAGTGGTCTTAGAAATATTCTCCATTTGTTTAATTGAAAATGCTCCTGAAAATTAGACTGATTATATCTGCATCACAATGTTGTGAAAGTATAATAGTCTGGAACTGTTTATACATCTCTGCTAGTCTACTAATCACATTGAGCTCATACTTGTTCTGCTAGAATTGTCTAAGATTTATAGGTTATCAATAGATAACACTAATTTGATTTTAATGCCTTAGAATCTCAAATCTATTGTACAGATAAGATTTGACCACATTATGTAACAGTTCAGTTATTAACTACAAACTCTTCAATAGTCGATAGATTATACCACCCAGTGGATGTATCCAAGTTTGTAGATGTGTTTTATTAATATTGGTCTACTAAACTTACCAAAAGCTATATCCCATTTAGTTTATATACTCAGAAGCTGGTGATATAGCATGCATCCAAAGCTAACCACCAGAGATGAAAAGATTAAAAATTCAGGAATTTTTTTACTCCAGTCACTGAAATCTAATAACTGATTTGCTTTATTTTTTGTCCTTAGTTGGTATAATAGTATAGTTATTGTTCCTTATGTGGGCAGAGCTTTTAGTCATTTCAAAGCAATGCATCTTAACAAATTATGATGAAAAAAATAATTACAGATACCATTTTTTGTCTTCATGACTTTTAAAAAGAGGTTCAAAAGATTAATCCAAATGATGGAATTTGGGCAAAAGTCAATCCATTACAAATGTCCTTTCACATATGTTTCTACAACTTTAAGAGAAAAATTCAAAAGGCTTTACTATCTTACATGAGTATCTCAACCAAAAAAAAATGATTTATGCATCAATAGAGTTGGATGGAGGAAACTGAAATGTTTTACATAGTTGTACCCATTCTCTACATTAAATTATGTTTAAATATGCTCATTGAATAAGTGAAAGGAATTCTTTTTTGTTTCTTCTGATTAATATCACAGTCTACATCTTTGAATAATAAAATATATTCATTCCATTTCCCTTATCATAACTATATCTGTGATTGTTGCTCTGATCCTTTGGAAGCTGTAACATGTAATTCAATTCTAGAGCAAAACGTATGCAAATATATTCCTTTGCTTTCTCCCTAACCCATCTAGCCCATGCTTTTCAATCTTGTAGATTTCATCTAGTCATTTATTAAATGCAGTCTTAGATTTATTTAGTGCTTCTCTTTTAATTTAATTGCAACGTTCCCCCCAACCCACCGAGTTACAATCTTTGCAAATGAATGACTTATCAAAAGACAGAACACAAGAACCCTTAAGTTATTTGCCTGCCCAGCTTTCTATTAAATGATCTGCATTATAGCAATGACAAAGTAAGCTTATTGAGGTCAAAGATATTACCTCATCTCTTTTTTCATAACCCCAGTTCAGAGATTACTGCTAAGAATTTCATGTTTTTACTACAGGGAACAATTTAAGATTCCCACAGTCATTTTATCAATGTTGGCAACAGTGAACCACACACATAACCTGGACTACAATTCCTATGTAGTAGAGAAAGTGTGACTTCTTAATTTGAGGTGGAATTGTTTTAAAAGAAGAAGGACTAGCCACAAAGACAACTATGTAAAATGTAGGATCTATCTATAACTATCTGTAGAACCCGGAATGAATCATTTAGCCTCATTTCCTGCACTTGCAAAACTGAGACATTAATCTCATAGTTAAAGGAAGACCAATGAGTTAATGCATATTAAATAAAAATCCGGCATTAGCATAGTGCCATCACAAATTTGCTAGGTTTTTATTTTACATGTATTCTCTTTGCTTAATATTTTTCTTTAAAATAGGATCTTTTAACAACTTACATGTATTTTCTAAAAGAAAACTTCATATCCCCATTATAATGGAAGACAAAGATGTTTTTCATAAATAGCAGAAAACCAAAACATAAATACTCTGAAAACAAAGTGATGCCACACAATCATACCTAGCTATCTAAACATCATGCTTGCTGAAGACTCTGAGCCCCAGGCTTTATCTTTGTTAAAAGAGAGAGAGATTATAAAGAAATTGTGGTATTAAACAGATATGTTCTCTTTGATGTGATAAGGAGGCCGAAAAAAAAATAAAAAGAAATAATTTTTCTCTGTATGATTCAATGTCATTTCACATCAAAACCACAGACTACCTAATCATCTCTTGCAGCAACAATTTTATGTTTCCTTTACTATGTTGATATGACTATCCACTGCATTTTTATTTCAGTTATTGTACCTTTCAGCTCTAAACATTTTCTTTTGATTCATCTTTATATATTCTATTTCTTTGCTGAGTTGATCATTTCTATTTCTTTGATGAAACTTTATATATATATGTTTTCATTTGTTCCAAGCATGTTTTTAATTGTCTCTTAAAGCAATTTTTATTATGGTTACTTTAAAGTATTTATCAGATTATTCTAATACTTCTACCATCTTGCTGCTGGCATTTATTGATTTCTCATTCTCTTCAAATCTTCCTAGTTCTTGGCATATGTTGGGCCTTTGTTCAAAACCTAGACATTTGGGCAGTATGTTCTGAGATGGCATGTTTTAGCTGGTATCAAAGCAAAAATTGAACAAGTATTAAAAAGACCAGGAATAGTTTAGAACTATTGCAATTGAGAGAGACTAGACTTCTGTCTATACTCAACTGCAAGGATTGGCATGTCTTTCAGAGCTTGGGATGGGGTAATGTTAGGCCAAGCGTGCTTGTTAATTCGTTTTACCCACAAAGCTGTGACTAGGAATGGGGATACTTTTTAATTTTCTGTTTTAGTATTCTGAGCACAAAATCATAATTATTTGTTTGCGTGGCTGATTTTATAACATAAAAAGTGCTTACCTCAAATTTAGAGCCTTGTCTTTTTGGGCCTAGTACAGTATCTGATATAAGGGAATAACTTGATATATATATATATATATGTGCCGGGGTCCAACCCCAGCAGGTCCAGGGGTTCCCAAAGGTGTAGACGGAGTCGGCGAAGAAGGAAGGACATGGAGACAGTGTTCAGTTGATCAGCAGCCTAGCCAGGATCTCCAGCCAAGTTCTGGTCTCGATCTCCAGAGAGGTTCTGCTTCGGATCTCCAGCGAGGTTCTCTAGCCATGTTCCCTCACTAGGTTCTCCAGCCAGGTTCTGTCTGAGATCTCCAGCCAGGTTTGGTCACCAGATTCTAGTCAGGCTCTCTTGCCAACCTCTGCAGTCAGGTTCAGTCCAGGATCCCTTGCCATGTTCTCTCCAGCGAAGCTCCTCCATCTTCAGGTTCCGCGTAGGTTCTGTCTTCTGAATTCTGTCTCCTGAGTTCTGTGTTCTGAGTTCTGTCTCTGTCTCTAGATTCTGAGTTCTGTGTCTTGCTGTCTTGTTACATCTGTATTTATACCAGTTCATTTTAATCCTGTCAATCTCTATTCCAAAGGTTAGGGCGTTTCTTATCTCCATTCCAGGGAGTAAAGATTATGTAGCTTAAGCATGATTGTTCGTAGTTAAAGTGATTCATTACCCGCCTGGCACTTAGTTGAGGGGTTTTATTCCCTCCCTAACTTCAGGGGAAAATCTCTACCTGGGGAAACAACCTTTCTCGGAGAGGTGACCTTGGTTAAAACACAGTGCCAAGAAGGTGAGCAAAACACATTAAGAACCGTATGCCATATATGCCAGGTCCCTTGAAACAGCAAGGATGGACCGGCTCCCGGCATATATGAATAAAATAGCCTTCATATAACTCCACTTTTTAGCACTCTCAAAACTTCTCTTTACTTTGTAGCTAATTGTAGGGCTTTTTACTTCTGGTATCTTGGAGGAATCCATCCACCACTCCCTTCACACCTCATATCAATCCTTTCCTTTGGGGTTTAGCATATTGCTTATATTAACCCAGAAGCCAGTTTATGCAACTTTTCTTTCCCTCTATGTTATGCCTGAAGCCTCATTCTTTGTCTCACCCCAACTCTACAGGAGCTCCTTTCAGTCTTTTCTCTTCAAAAACCTAAAATGCGCTATCTATTACAATCTTTCTGAGCTTCTTCTGATCTAAACCCATGGGCTGGATTCACTGAAGACTCTAGTTGGCACATATCACTATCCTTGTCCCTATGACAGGATCCTTTTTACCCCCTCCCCCCGTCTCTCTCCCCTCCACTGATGAACACCACTGCGTAGACTGAAAGAAGCAGGTGGGGAAAATGACAAAACACAAAACTCTTCACTGCTCCCGTGGAGCTTTGCGTGAGCAGAGGGGATCTCCTCTGTCATCCTAAAATCACACTGTAATGTTCTCTTTCTCAGTACTGCCAGCATAGAGCTTTGAAAACCTTTTGAAAGTGCCTCTGAAACTCATAAGTTCAAACTCCTCTCATCACTCAGTGGTGGAGACCATCCTGCCAGAACTTGTTCCTACCAGGACAGCTGACACTGTACACAGAGCTTTCCTTGTCATGACCAATATGTCAGCCTGATATCCCTACCCAGGGTGCTTCCAGGCCTTTTAAAATCATTCCCTCAAGCCTGACACCAAAAGAACAAGGTGTCAATACTCCTGAAGGTACTCATCTAGAAGTTGCTTGTCCGGAATTCTAAGTGAACTGTGTGTGTGTGTGTGTGTGTGTGTGTGTGTTGGGCCGGGGGGGGGGGGGGGGGTGTCATTGTTTGTTTGTTTTTTAAGTGTAAAAAAACTCAGGCTATATGTTATTAGTTTAAATTCCATCTACTCTGCAGGTATTACCTATATCTATACAAAATATAGATGATTACTTCATCTCACCTACATTATTACTTAAATGACTCTATCACACTTACACAGCACATATCTTTATTGGTTGGAACAAGTTATACTATCAAAGAGTGAACAAAGAGAGTGGGGGAAGCTCATAAGTTTGAAATTATTAAATTTAAATTCTTACATATAAGTAGATAAAAGTAAGGTAGTGGAAAGACATCTACCACAAAATAATCTCTCTCCCCCCACATCCTATATTATTTTAAGCACTGAAGTTTGGATAGTTGTTAGTCATAGATTCTATTCTCCTCCTTTACTCTCCATCCTAATGAAAGAGGTTCCAAGACCTAGCAAAAGATAGGTTCAAAATGATTGTGTAATTGCAAAATCCAAGATCATCTCTGTAATCATCATATTACTTGATCTCCTGAAGTCATTTGCCTCCAAAGAAATTCCAGTTTTATTTAAAAAAAGAAATTTAAAACTAAAAATCAAATTAGTGTGGTAAGTAAATTAAGAGAGTAAAATTTATTTTTTAAATTGCTATATTTAATAAATATATTCCTAATAAAAGAATATTAATATTTGCTTCTGGGAAGTGTAGATAAAGGCAACTGACATTTATTGATCACCCACTATGTGTCTAGAATTATACTGGCAAGAGATAGACCGTCTTTAAAGATAACTTCAAAGAATTCTTTCAATCTCTGCATGTACATACCTCAGTGCTATCAATAGATAGATGCGGTATTTTTCCCTAGAATTTGAGCTGGCCTTTTACCAATAGAAAACAGTGAAGAAGATAGATTTCAACTTGCATCTCCAGGAGTCTCCTGAGGGCTTTTACTTGTTTTGGAATCCAACTGCCAAGCAAAGAAGTTCAGATCAAACTAGTGAACAGTGAGAGAATATCTGGAGAGAGATCCAATCAGATACCAGACACTCCATCAACCCTGCTGAAGTACTAGATATGTGATTAAAGCAAACTGAGATGTTTCACCCTCATGTTTGCTCCCAGATAAACACAGTGGTCACTAAGAAGCTAAGTGACCACAGGCAGCATGAAACCGAGTGGAAGACCCACCCATCACAGTCTTGCTCCTTACAGAATTATGGAAAAGACTAAATTATGGTTAAGCAACTAAGTATTTGGTGGCTATTTACTAAGCAATATATGAATGAGACAGAGAATGGTATCTGATAATAAAGTGCTAAATTATAGGAACTTAAAATATATGGCATTGGATTAGAACCAGGTGGTTGGAAGAGGCTGGATGGACAGTAAGGAGACTGTCAATAGAGGCTGGAGAAGGAGTAAGGTGGCTGCACCAGGAGGATGAAGGAAAGAAACCAGTGCTATGTATTGATGGGGGCAATTGCCAAGTCAACATAAAATAGAGAAAATATATCTGACTAAGAGATATCTAGGCAGAATGTCAAAAGTGCCAATTGAATTTAATTACTTATGTAAAATATAAGAAAGGTAATAGCTAAGGATAGAAATATTCAGTTTTGAAACAGAATTTAGAGGAAATATTTTCATCTGAGGTATTTCTAGGTTGGAAAATAATATTTTTTTTGAATTTCCTGTCTCAAAGATAGAAATTACCTCAGGCTAAGATCAGGGGACTGCCAGTAAAAAGATCCAATTGTGTGCTTCTGTAAGACCTCTTTTAAAAACCCCAGAAATACTTAAGAAATATTACCCTGCATTCTCCCAGCATGAAAAAAATGTCTAAGACTATTAAGAACAATGTCCAGTAGAACCATGCTTTCAGCCCAAAGTTGAGATGGGCCTGTCTTGAAGACTTTGCAAGAAAGGCTTTTGTCTAATAAAATGAACTTTGATACATTAACTTAATACAAAATTATTAGAGGATTTGTACAAGCTTGGACTAAAAGGGACTTAGACATTTCAAAATGAAAACATGCTACTGGCCACCAGTTGTTTAGTATCAGGAAGCAAAAGCGATAAGTTATTTCTTACGATAAAGGAAGGACATGTCAGTGCATAAAGCCACTATCTCAGGGAAGGAGCCAAAGTCCAGGGTTAGCTATGGAGCAGTGGGTTCTAGTCAAAGAACGTTCCCTGCCTACACAGGAGCAGGGGGCACTGAAAGCAAGCTACAGCTGGATTTCAGAAACGCCATGGAGTAGAGCTGCACCTATTCTTTTGCCCTTTAAAGGGAATCTCTATTGTCTTGTCTCTGTCTCATGAATAATGAGTGCAGATAAGTAGTCTTTTTAATTATCAATTCTCCAGAGGAATCCAGACTCCTCATCTAAATGCAGTCCTGGTGCAGATCATATGCCACTGAACTTCAAGTCTAATGCTATGAGATGAGTTTCAGGGGTTAGAAGTGTTGAACGGGCATGGGTGCATTTTTCACATGAGTTATTATGGTAGATTCTACTGAGAACTGATCCTAGAAATTTGACCCTTTCCTATACATGCTTGCCTTCCTCACATTCTACTTATCTTATGAATGACCTAGTGACCTTTTTGACCAATAAAATACAACAGATATGACATTCTGTCATTTCCATCCCTGGGTCTTAAAAGGTGAAGATCTCCGCCTAGTTGGTATGGCTAAGTTGGTTGAGCATCTACCACGCACCACAAGTTCACCAGTTTGATTACCAATTGGGGCAAATGCCTAGTTTGAGGACTTGATCCCCAGTAGGGGGCATGCAGGATGGAGCCAATCAAAGACTCACATAAATATTTCATTCATTCTCTCTTTATCTCTCTCTCTCTCTCTCTCTCTCTCTCTCTCTCTCTCTCTCTCTCTCTCTCTCATTAGTAAGATATTTTTAAAGTAAAAAACAAAACAAAACAAAAAAAAACCTTAAAGAACTGGTAAGGATCTTCTATTTTTGTCCTATGGATAGTGTAAAAAATGTTAACACTCTCCTTCTTCCAAGACCACAAAGATATAGAGGTTCTTCATGCTCCTACTAATCCCAACAGCCCCTTCTGTTGTTCTGGACAGGTGAGTGAGGCTATTTTGTATCCTACAATCCAAGTCAGCATGCCCCAGTCAACACTACATGGAGTAGAGATGATCCATGCTTACTGAGCCCTGCCCAGATTGTGTAATCATGAGCAATAAACTGTTATTATTCTTTCAAGTCATTAAGTTTTGTGGGGCTTTGTTACACAGCGGCAGATAACTGATATAGACATTTCATATATAGTCTCTCTTTCCATTCTGAACAATATCTTCCAGTAGAGTCTTTAAGATATAAAATACCTTTATTCTACTTACTGCTGTCAAATGGAAATACTCATATAGTCAGATGATTGAACCAATGTGAAGAGATTGTACTTCAACTGTCTAAATTATCACCTCATACTCCACTTGGCTGTGGGTGTCTATACATTCACTGTGTCATTTGACCTTTAAGCTCTTGGACAGACACCTATTTGTCTAGTTAATTCCAAGGCAGTCTACATGGAATCAAGAGAATTAACTATGTGACCTTTGGAGTTCCCTTCCAGCTGTATGATTCTATGATTAATGCAGGCTCACCTGCTTTCTTGGCAGTATCTAAGGGTGTTAATTCAACATATGAAAAATCTGGACTTCAGTGCTCTTTTATAACTATACTTAGAAAAATTAGGAGGCTTACACCTTCAAGAATTAAGAAACAGAGATAAATAGCAAAGGCATGGCAAGTTAAAATGTATTAATAGGAAATGTATGCACTGTGAATGGAAATTAAAGTTTTTATAATTGTGTTTAGACCATTCACTGTATTGTATTTAAAACAATTTGAATTCATGAATGTGTTTTTAAGGTATCAGGTACAATGGAGTTATCTTAAAGGTATATGGCCTTTTTTTGCAGAATTTAACAAATCTGTTTACAAGTCTAAGTTACTGGGCAATATTAGTTGGAGAGAAAGCAACCAAAATCTATCCCTGTCTAGACTAAATGTTTTTGCCCCCCAAATTCACATGTTAAAACCAAATCCCCAATGTAAGGATATTTGAAGGTAGAGCCTTTGGAAGGTTATTGGGTAATGAGGGTGGGACCCTCAAGAATGAGTTTAATGCCCTTAAAAAGGCAATCCAGAAACCTCCCTCTCTATTCTGTTATGTGAGAACACTAGGCATGGGTCCTTACCAGACACTCAATCTACTGTTGCCTTGATCATGAACTTCCTAGCCTGCAGAACTGTGAATAACAAATTTCTGTTGCCTATAAGACACCCATGTAGTAGAGCTCAGGAAGTATGTCTCAGCGCTGTGGCTGTTGCAATGGTGTGAGCACACTCCACCATGACATGCTTCCTCGGCACACCAGGAAGTAGCAATGCCCGCCTGAACTAACTCCTAGAGCCATATGCATAGTACCCCAGCCTTTCAGCCATTGGTCGCCTATAGCAATGTGTCTCCCTCTGATTGGTCGCCTATAGCAACGTGTCTCCCTCTGATTGGTCCCCTCATGCTATGTATACCCCTGTAGTTCCTCAATTAAACGGATCTGCGTCAATGAACCTGGTCCCCGGGGTCGTGCATGCAGACGCCCTAGTGCGTTGGGGCTTCGTCGTCCTCACCCCCGAGGGACCCCCTGCTTCACACCCAGTCTATGATATTTTTGTTATAGAAGGATGAAGTAAGATAATCCCTTTGATTTCTTTGACTCACTTAAACTTTATATAATTCCCCTTAGATCTCTAATTCTCAATGTCCAGATGTTCTGTCTCTGACTTTAAAATTCTACAGATCTTCCAGTCATGTTTGACTTCATTCTATACACACATAACTCATTTTCAGACAGAAGGACATCATGTGAGAAGTAGTTTATTACAGTGAACAAGAGTATGCATCTATAGACAGACTTCCCATGTTCAAATTTTGGCTCTGACAAGTTTTATCTGGGTCAAGTCACTTAGCCTTGCCCATTAAATGGGGAATAATAACAGTTATTCTGAAGAGATATCATTAAGATTAAACTTGTTAATATATGTGAAGTGTGTAGAACAGTAATAAATGCTATATAAACATTTACTATTGCCCGCTTACACCATGCACTGTGTATAATAATTACTTGGCAGGTGTCTGAAGGCTGTTTGACTGGGTTCATTTGGAGATCTGGAACAGAATAGAATGAATACACTGTCAGAATTAATTTGACTTCTGCGAAAATTACATGTCACCATTTCTTAAAAAATTATTTTGATCAATCACAGCTAATAAATATTAATTTAATCCAGATAGCAGGTAGCTTATTCTCAGAATGTTTTACTCTCTCAATCTTTCTTTCCTTACCTTGCTAACATTCAAGCTCACAGCGTTTTTTACAGCTGCCCTTTGTAGTTCTATAAAGTCAGGGGTTACTTATAGTTAGATTTTCTAAAGTGTATTGATATTAATTTAACTCCTATCATCATTATTCCAAGCTCTTAAATTTTTGATCATGCAATGCCATAAAAATTATGTGTATTTCTCCCTGAACACACCTAATGATGAATTGAAAAGTCATATAGGTGTTATGAATTGTCAATGAATGAAAGATCTAGAATCCTGTGTGCCTACAGTTGCTTTGAAGCAGTAGTACAGAGGAGGCCTCATAATGGCATGATTTCTTTAACTACTCATCCAGTCAATCCCTTGTCTAATGAATATGCATGATGTATTTTCCAGGGGATGGGTGATAGACTATTCTCTGGAAGCAAAATAGAGAACCAGGAAAACACATTTTCTGTTTCATAAAACATATTTATAGGAGAAGATGGATAGTAAGAAAATATATAAATATGATAATTTAAAATAATGAGAAGACCTGGGAAGATATATGACAGTGTAATGTGACAGAGGATAACTGGAAGTGGAGAGGTGGCCAGTATGATCCTTGAGCAGCTCATACTTCACATGAAATGTAAATAATGAAAATAAATCAGACCTACTAGGTTGTGCAGGGAGAATGCTTTAGAGGGGGTGGAGGGTGAGGATTGGGTAGGGAACAAGTGCAAAGGCCCCAAGGTAGATGTGAGCATATAAGGTTGGAAGAATTGAGGAAACGTCTCCTGGTTGAACCCTAATGATTGAAGGAAGTGGAATGGGACATAATATGGGGCCTCAGCATGGCTTCATCATGTAGGATCATTTATTATGGATTTTATTTTAAGTGCAATGAGAATTTATTGAAACATTTTAAGTAGGTTTATAGTATCTAACTTACATTTGAAAAAATATTTTGGTTTTTAAAATAATTAAATTTTGTGGCTCTATTAAAATTACAAAATTTTCTAAATTACATATAACAATGTTGGCAAATTTTCTGACCCCAAAAGAGGGACTCATTAAATTTGTAGATTCTACCTCTTTCCTCTAGGATTTCCAAATTTGGCTATGTAAACCTTAGTACTAGGTGATATTTTCATTAATCAAACTATGGTTAGTTGCTTATTTGCTTCTGTTATTGTTCAACTAGAGGCCCGATGCATGAAATTCATGCAAGAGTAGGCCTTCCTTCCCCCAGCTGCCGGCACCAGCTTCTCTCTGGCACCCAGGACCCAGGCTTCCTTCAGGCCACCCCACTGGCAGGCACCCGGGACCTGGGCTTCCCTCGCGGCCCAGGCTTTGTCTGGAAAGTCGTCCGGAAGGACATTTGGTCTATTTAGCATATTATGCTTTTATTATTATAGATGACAGATGCTTCATTTACTAATTTGCCAGAAATATATGACAATATAAAGTAATGTATTCCTACACAATATTATGACTTTCAAAGTTTATGCCAGTTTGTACATTATTATAGACACAGCATCAAATCAGAATCAGTGGAAGAAAAACAGATCATAGAAAATTGTGCAATTTATTACAAATAAATACTATGTGTATAAATATTATTACATCATGGAAATATTCAAGAAGAGCCTTGAGGAGACACACATGTTTTTGTAGCTCAGAATGGCAAGGTGATATTTCTGTTTGGCAGCTAGAGGTGGGTGAAATTAAAGGGAACTCTGAAGAAAGAGGGAAGTAAACAGTGCCACAAATGATCCAAGAGCACAACAGTTAAGGAAGTTTAGCTACAATGTCAGAGTATCATTGAAAAAAACCCGTGGAATTAGTAATCTAAATTTTGTTTGTTTTAAATCAAGTTTTGATACTAGTTATATAAAATATTTTTTATCTCTTTTAAAAAATATTTTATTAATTTCAGAGAGGGAGACAGAGATAGAAATATCAATGTTGAGAGAGAATCATTGATCGGCTACCTCCTGCATGCCCCACACTGGGGATTGAGCCCACAACCTGGACATGTGCTCTGACCAGAATTGAACCTCCTGGTGGATGCTCAACCACTAAGCCACAGTGACCAGGCTATTTTATCTCTTTGACTTTAATATTTCTTATTACAACAATCATTTCCCATGCCAAATACCTGGTTAAATTATTTTTTTATTTCTATAACTTATCATAGAGTAAGGATGCCCATTTCCAACTAATTCTTCAAACAGCAGTCAAGTCTGAGTGAGCTTTTCAAAATGCAAAAGTTATCAGTACATCCTACACTTAAAATATTATCACTCCCCCTTTCACTTAAAATAAGGGAAGAGGGCTCAGCTTGGTATGGTCCTACCTACTTTTCCAGTCACATATTGATCCTCTCCTAGATTTCTCTATTTCAGACAAGATGGCTTTCAATCACTGATATTCACATCATACTTCCCTTCATGTCTGTGCCTAGAATATCTTTTTTTCTCTCCTTTCTTCTCTTCATTCCTATGTGTCATTTAGTTCCTTGCTCATCTTTACATCAAAATCCTCTTTTATAAGCTCTAGTAAGTGTCATGTCATTTTCATTTCACAGAACTATCACAGTTGCAAGTTTTCAATTACTTTTATGGAACTAATGTGTACTTTTTCTATGAGATGGTGCTTCCCTTAAGCTAAGAGCTATGTCTGTGTTTGCTCTCAATGGTATTACAGCATGTTAGTTGCACCTAAAAAGTGTTTATTAAATGGATGAATGAGCAGATCAAATAATGAGTAGAGTAATTAATGATGGCAGTGAAAATGGAAAGAATGGATACAGAGTATACTCATGACACAACCTAGGCATGTACCCTGACCTGGAATTGAACCATCACCTTCTCCCTGATATATATTAATCCTCCACAATTGTCTGGTAACAACAATGGTTTTCTTTAGCTTCCCTCCAATCAACGCACAGGCATGAATAAGAACTTGGAACTGTTTTCAGAAATAATATCACCATCATTATTATAATCATTATCATCATTGTGACCATTGCCATCACCATCATCATCATGATTAGAATCACAAACTTACCTTTTCAGTACTTTAGCAGAATGGATATTAAAAGCATATCTACATTTTTCATGACTACAGAGGATTAATGATCAGAGGAAGTAGAATAAAGTGTAAATCTGTAGAATTAATTCAGGGCTTGAGGTATAATGTGAAAATTTAGCTTTCAAAGGAAGCTGTAACATTTGCATTTTTGAATTTATACCTAGTTTGATACCCTCTGGGGCAGGACAAGGTTCAGATGCTGTCAATGCAAACTGTATCCCTTATGTAATTCATATACTTGACTGAATGTAGGTATTTTTCTCAAAGGTCTTTCTCTTACAGGGCAATACTTTTTAGTAGTCATTCTTCATCTGCAACATACAGCCCTCTTTGCCTTAGAATTTAACAAAAATATCAATGCTCAATGTTATGTTTTTCAATCTGAACTTGTATCCTAGGTATATGAAATATTATCTGTTCATAGAACACTTCTATCTAAATTGTATATAAATGCACACTAAACTTATGATGGACTAGAGGCCTGGTACACAAAAATTAGCCCAGCCTGCATGCTCTCACAATCTGGGATCCCTCGGGTAGGGTCCAGTCCCATCGCAGCATGGCTCTGGTTCCCCAGGTCTGTAAACTGAGGGGGAGGGACCAAGAGGCCAGTCTGATGGCGGCATGGCTCCAGTACCCCAGAGCCTGTGGGCAGAGGGAGGGACCAAGATTCCCAGATTGCAGCATGGCTCTGGTTCCCCAGAGCCTATGGGCAGGGGGAGGGACTAAGAGGCCAGTTTGATTGCAACATGGCTCTGGTTCCCCGGAGCCTGCAGGTGGGGGGAGGGACCCAGAGGCCAGCCTGATGGCAGCATCCCTCCATTCCCATAGCTCCCTCCTGCTGCCACACCGTGGGTGGCCACGGACCACAGCTTCTTCCTGCCACCACGGGACCCAAGACTGACTCCCACCACGGGTGGCCGGGACCCAGGACTGACTTCCACTGTGCTGGCCAGGACCCTAGCCTGGTGTTCGGTCGTCTGTCCGGTCATTTAGGTTGTGACGGACCCTGGATCTTTATATATTAGGATTATTACAGACACTTTTATTTTTTTTTTGCAGAAAACATAATTTGGATTTCTATTTTGGAAAAAAAGCAACTTCTATTCAAAATGCTGCCTAAGATAGTCACACTTATATTATAGAATGTATTATGCTATTTTTTTGTATAATATTAAATTGTAGTAAGTTAAGCAGAGTCTCATGCATGCATTTTCACAGAATGTAATTGTAGATCAAAATATTTGCTGGATGAATAAATAAATACACTCTGTAAGCAACTATATATTTCTGCAGTTTTTGTTAGTAATTAAGATAAATTTTTTTTCCCCTAAAAAACAGTTTAGTGGGACCTGGAGAGTATCATGCTAAGGGAAATAAGTCAGTCAGAGAAAGACAAGTATCACATGATCTCACTCAGATGTGGAATCTAATCAGTCCCAAAATAAACTGATGAACAAAATAGATCCAGAGGCAGAGAAGCATGAACAGACTGTAAAATCTCAGAAGGAAGGTCGGGGGTAGATGGGGGGTGAGGGTGGGGAGAGATTAACCATATATATATATATATATATATATATATATATATATATATATATATATATGCATAACACTTTCAGCACTTAGACACAGACAATGGTGCGGTGAAGGCTTGGTGAGGTCTAGGGTAGGGTGGAGGGGGTCATCTGGGGGAAAAGGAGACATATGTAATACTTGCAACAAAAAAGATAATTTTTTTAAAAAAAATTGGTTTTAAGGTATATTCACAAAAAACAAAACTTGTTCCATCTTCTAAAACTTGGCACATTTTAATTATTATTATTATTTTTTTTTTTTTTGCAAAGAAAAAGAGGGTTATGCGAAAAGTACTTCCTTACTAACTTCCCAAATATAATCTCTCCCAGTATTCAGTTGTTTCAATCCAATACTCAAAAGATAAATGGAAATTTTTAAATTTTGACATCTAACTTTTAATTAAATAACCAATAAAGTAAATCAACCATCTATAATTTTTATTTTATATCAATCTTAATTTTTTTAAAATTATACAATTTAATAATAAATGAACATGTAAATATGGAGCCAAATATACTCTTTTGATTTATGGACAGTTCTTTTGGCTGAAACTCATGAGGAAATAAACTTTTTACTCATGAAAATCATTGAATTTGAAACAATTGGAATTTTATTAAGTACACATTATAACTGAATGCTCATTTCCTAAGAGCACAACCCATTTGGCCTACTTTTAAATTTTTATTGTTATCTATCTTGTTTATTCACTTATATATGTGAGTCTCTGAGAAATTTAAGACCGACTGAGTAGTTCAAAAATACGGTGGGTGTACATTTTGGAATCTAATAAAACTCCACTCAGAATTTTTAAAAACTCATTTTGATCACCAAAAATTTTACATTTTAATTCCCATCTCCTCGTTATTTTCTTTATGCTGTCCATATATTTTTCCCTTCTGTATATGACTAGCTATAAAGATGAAACACTGAAAATCCATCATCTCAAGATACATTATGAGACTTTTACCTAATTTTTTGAAGTATAACTTACAAGAACACTTGTAAAATACTAATAATTTAATTTTTAACCAGTGACTTTTCAAGTGAAAATTAAAACCTGAACTTGACTTTTGCTAGAAATAGCAAATGATCTAGATCAATACCTGTTCTTTAAAAATTAGATTACAATCTAATTTTTTATTTCTTTTTACTTATCTATGTTGCTTAGCTGTGTGAATCTTGATGGGTAAATGCAGTTAATCATCAATGCCAAGTAGTTTACTAAAAATAAACCAGTATCTGGTTGTAGTGTCCATTTAAAATTTTGTTTGTTTGTTTGTGAATCCTCACCCAAGGATATTTTTCCCCTTGAATTTTAGAAAGAGTGGAAGGGATGGAGGGAGAGGGCGAGAGAGATGGAGAGGGAGACAGATGAGAGAGAGAGAGAGAGAGAGAGAGAGAGAGAGAGAGAGAGAGAGAGAGAGAGAGAGAGAGAGAGAGAGACTGAGGAACACCCGCCAGAACTACAATTTATTTTGATCACTCAGAAATTGAAGCCCAGTCCAGTATTGTGGAAATCCAGGCCATGTGAAACAAACCCTCCCTCTCACTGTAAAAGCCATAAGCCAGATGTCTGACCAACTCCTCTTGTACCTAGAACAGGAGCCAAAGACACGGAGACTCAGGTGAACAGGGAAAATGTGGATGCCATTCTGGTCATGAGAGAAGCAGTAACAACTAGATTGAGTTTTCAGAGGCAGTTATGTATGATAATATTGAGAATTGTCTCATGACACTAAATAGAAAATTTAGAAAAACAAGCAAGTAAACAAAAACTGAGATACGAATTAGCATTAGATATTGTTTAAGAATAAAAATAGATTTACAGTTTTGTTCAGAATATTTTTTGCTATTTCATCGTAAAATTTGGCTCTGAGTTGTTAACAATAAATATATCTGACTCTATATGTCATTTATTGCATCTTTTTTTATAAATGCCATGTAAATTTTACTAATTTCTGCATGCAAAGTAACTGTTTCTTAACAACCAAATTGATTGATAAACAGGAAGTATTTTTTAAACATTATATAACTTAAAGTAGGAGGGTTTAAGTCATGTAGAGGCATTTTTATGTGTTTTCCAGTTACATTTTTGAATAGCAGTTTGAAATTTCACAATGATGTATAGTACATGATGGTATTTTTCATCGATGAGAACTATAACACGCCCCAATTTAGAAAATTTGGCACAGAAAGTCTGATTTTATTTGATAGAGTAACATAAAAATTAAATGTGCTTCCTACAAATTATCAACAGCTTATGTGAAAATGTGATACTCAATAAAATAGCTGTAAAAGCCGCAAACAACAGCTTCTAAAAGAAAACTAGCACCGAATATGCAAGACCTTTACAGAGAAATTCTATAAACATTTTTTAATAATACAAATAACAACCTAAACAAATAGCTATGTTATGTTTATAATTGAGAGTTTTCAATATTATAGAGTAAATTTCCCCATGTCTGTCTACACTTGGGCTTAGCCAAACGACTGAGAAGCAATGTCTCTAAACACAGTGTATTCCAATCAATTTCCAACCGTATTTTTTTCACCTTGACAATCTTACTCTAAAATGTTATGGGAACATGCAGGATTAAAGCAATGAAAAAATGATTTTGTAATAAGATCTATACAATTGCTTTATCATATTTAATTTAAAAAATAATTTAAAATCTACAGTATTTAAGCCAACCAAACACAAAAGAATAATCTGGGGGATTGTATGCCAAAATAAATAATAAACACACTTAAAGCATTTATAAATACCTATATTGGCCCCTGGATCCACACTGATCATCTATTTGGTCCTCAGCTTCCTCCTATCCTTGTATAAGGCACATACATATGCACTAAAATTAGAGAAACTTGAGTGACAACAATGTAAAGGAATATTAGTGCCAGTGAGGAAGAAAGCTTGAGAAAGAATGGGCCATTTCACAAGTTCCAAGCCCGAATTTAACAAAACCTTCACATTTTATTTCTTAAGAAAATAAAAAGGCAAACCATTGCATTGTGTCAAAATTGAGTAGGTAATGGGGTTCTATGTTAAGCTCTGTAATTGCATCTATTTTAAAAAACAGTCAAGAGAAAATATATTTGAGTCCACAGAACGTTGAAAATCATAATGAATGGCATATGGAGTGAATATTCTCATTAAGCGTGGCAGTCCCGCATCACAGGAATCCTGTTGGTCAGCAAAGACTATCTCCTCCACCTACACTGAGAAATCTGCACTCACTCTCCTTTTCCCAGTTCCCTGACAGCTGGGCACAATCATGGGGCCTGTTTTAGACACAGCGCATACGGGGCTAGGTAGCTTCCTCTTCTTTGTTGTCAGGACAGCAATTATAGTCACACAGTCACATTCTTGAAGGAGCAGGGACAGAGCCAAGGGAAACTTTCTCAGGCTGCTGCATTGGCCTCTCTTTCCCCTTCAGACTAGACTCGTCCTAGGCTGTGCTTTTGGGATTTACTGCCAGAAGCTTTGCCTTGAGCAAATGCATCAAGCCCTTTTCACATTTTAAAAACAACCCAATTCCTATTTAACTTTTCTTTTCTTTTTTTGTAATTCAGAGTCAACTTTTGCAGGGGAAGGGATGGAGAGGACACAGAGTTCATGCCAAAGTCAATTTAAAAGCTTCAGGGTAGGCATGTAAGACACGAATGGGGCTGAAATGCAGAAGGAGAAACATGCAAAACCCAATACAGTGAGAGACAACGTAGGTGTGTAGGTATGTTTTTTGGGGGCTCATGCTCATCTGTTTATGGGGCAGTGCAGCATACTGAGAAAATCTGGGATTTTGGGAAAATATAGGTTTGAATTCTAGTTAACCATTTCTAAAGGCAAAAGGCTTTCACACATACTTTGCACACCTATGGAAGACATGAGGACAATAGTTCTCATTCATGGGTAACAATTACAAATTGGCATCTAGATAGAATTCACACAGATATTTCCACACGTATTTTTATTTTCTGCATGTACTACAGAATATCCCAATGTGCAGTGTGTGTGTGTGTGTGTGTAGTGTGTGTGTGTGTGTGTGTGTGTGTGTGTGTGTGTGTGCTTTCTCTATTGGCTCTCAAGAAGTCAGATTATTATTATTTTTTTATTAGGGCACTGCCTCGATCTGGGTTGCCTTTGAAATAAACAGCTATGAATACTTGCAAAAGTGATAGAAATGTATTGGTTCATGTCAGATAGATTCAGTAAAATAGTTCACTCAATTAAGGTAGTTCTCCTTATAAAAGGTTTCTACAGTGATTGAAAACATGAAAACATTATTTTCTGTTGTAATATCTCTTTTATGTTTTATTATCTTTTTAAAACTTCCATATATTATTAAGAGAGAAAATAAGCGATGCAAAATATGCTACCTCTATGGTCTTGAGTATGATACTAAATTTATTTGAATATCAGTTTTGTCAACTGTAAAATAAAGGGATTAGATGAAAGGAACTCATATGTTCCTTCCAGCATTAAGATTCTGGTTCTATGAATGCAGATTGATTTCTTTTTTGCTGGGATGGTACTGAAATAAACATTTCTACTGTAGAAACCTAATAAAATTTCTCATTTCTGAGCTTTGAGAGGGGCTTTCAAGATGAACTGAAAACTCATAAATTAGGGAGATAATATTTATGATGGAATGATTTGACATCCAAAATTGATATTTTGTAACTTCCCCTCTGCAAATATTATCTTTTCTAATAAATATGCTTTGGAAATATTTTGTGAATATAATTTTAAAAGACATATGGAGAGAATAACTATTAGACAGGCCTATTCTAAACTCAGAGTACATGTTATTTCAGGTCTCTGAATGCCCTTATGAGTTGAATACTATATATATCCTAATTTATAGATTAAATAAATAATGATATTGAGGCAAATAGTCTCACAGACAGAAACTGATAGAAGATTCAAAACCAGGCAGGCTGGCCCTAGAGGTTGTGCTATTATTTTCCCATGAATAAAGAAATGAAGAAGGCCCTAGCTGGTTTAGCTCAGTGGATAGAGCATCAGTCTGGGGACTAAAGGGTCCTGGGTTCTATTCCAGTCAAGGGCACATGCCCAGGTTGTGGGCTTGATCCCCAGTAGGGGGTGTGCAGGAGGCAGCAAATCAATGATTCTCTCTCATCATTGATGTTTCTATCTCTCCCTCTCCCTTCCTCTCTGAAATCAATAAAAATATATTTTAATAAAAGGAATGAAGAATGAGAGGAGTGGAAGAAAAGAAGTAGGAGAAGGAGGAAGGGGAGGAAGAGGAAGAGAAGGAGAAGAAGGGAGGACCACAAGGAGTGGAGATGAAAGGAGGGAGAAGGTAAAGAAGAAGAAACTCAATGAATGCATGCATACACAAAAAAATATGATAATGTGTTTTTTTTTTCTTGAAAAGACTTTGAAAGACAAATACTAGAAGTAGTTAACATAAAGAATCACCCATCTGGTATGGCTCAGTGTTGGGCATCTACCTATGAACCAGGAGGCCATCAGTTGGATTCCTGCCAGGGCACATGCCCAGATTGTGGACTTGATCCCCAGTAGGGGGGAGTGCAGGAGACAGCTGATTAATGTTTCTCTTTTATCAATATTTCTCTCTCTATTCTTCTTCCTTCCTCTCTCTAAAATAAATCAATAAGAATAGTTTTTTGTTTGCTTCTTTGTTTTTTAAATAGCATATTCAGTATGGCCAAAGTTAAAGAGAAGCTTTCTTCAAAACAGGCAATAACCATAAATATTGGTGGGCTTTTTCCCCCAAAAATACTTAAATGTATAATGTTTGGAGTGATATAAAATTCTTTCCCTAAGAATCATACCAGATAATTCAATCGGCACCAAATGATCAGCGATTAAAGGGATGCTAACTATAGAATATCACACCACTGTTTCTCAAACATATTTATATTTTAAAACAATGATATTCACCTACACACATATACACACATGTTCACACATGCATATATAATTATTTCTCCAAATTTAAAATATTGTTGACAAACCACAGGTAAAATGATGTTTCTGTTTTACCACTTTCTTTGAGAAAACTGGTAACTTCCTAAAGAAAGGGAAATTCTATAGTAAAGCAATAAAAAATAGAATAAAACAAAGAAATTTCAAGTTGCCAACATTTAGATTTTAAAGATGGAACCAAGAGGGGATTCAGAGGGAGGCGGGTAAATAAAATTTTGATATGCCTTACTTCCAAGAATGGAAATGCATTGGATAAGTTATACCTTTTGCTGTTGCTTCTTATTTATCACTAGAGGCCTGGTGCATGAAAATTCATGCAATGGGGGGGGGACCCTCAGCCCGGCCTACCCCCTTTCGCAGTCCAGAAGCCCTCAGGGGCGGGAGGCAACCCGGGTTTCAGGGGAAGGCAATGCCCCATCACACCTCTGCTGCCACTGCCAGCAGCACAAACCTCTGCTGGCCCTGGTTACCTGAGCCTTGGGCAGCCTTGGGCGGCTGGACAGTCGATAGCCCAGGCTTGTCTGTGCCTTGGGCCGGTCCTGGGCGGCTAGACAGCTGCCATCCAAGGCTTGCCTGTACCTTTGGATGGCCCTGGGCAGCTGGGGGGCTGAGGGGACTGGGGGACTCTGGAGGCAGGCGAGCAGCAAGTCCTGGCCCTCCTTACGGCGGGCCCAGCCTTGGCACACGCCTGCTGCCCCGGTGGGGCTGAGGGGACTGGGCGCCGCTATCTTGTGGCTATGGGCGCTGCCATTTTTGAGGGCATGACAGTCAATTAGCATATTCCCTCCTTATTGGCTGTGGGGACCACCATCTTTGAGGGTGGGGCAGTCAATTAGCATATTCACTCCTTTTTGGTGGTGAGAACTACCATCTTTGTGATGGTGTGAGGGTCAATTAGCATATTCCCTCTTTATTAGATAGGATTGTAGTTTACAAATCCCCGGTGGTATCAAAGCTACTCTCCCTCCCATACACACAGTAGAAAAAAACAGAATGGCCAGTTTACAAATACACCTTTACATGCTATGATGTGGGCTCCTCCCAGAAGTCTTCCCACAGTGTTGAAAAGTGCATACAATTTTCTAAAGAACTCGCACTTTGTTTCACCCCAGGTATTGAAAAATACAAGAGCTATTTGCAGAAGGTTTGCGAGTATCTGAGCTCTATAGATGTTTTCTTTTCTGAGGCTTATTTTAAATTCAGGTCAGAAAAGCTAGTCTAATATTGGAATTGAAAAGAGCAACAGTGTTTTGACATTGTAGATCTTGACATAAACCTTGCCTCATTCACAGTATGCGGTGTCATGAAACTCAACTCAGCATCACGTACAATCAAATGGGTTAAAAGAGTTCAAACAGCAAACATCCAGGTGACTCTGGTGTCCAGCATGCAGTAATGCTATGAGTTTGGGACAGAATAACATCATCATGCCAATACCCATGCAATATTTATTGTGTACTTGCTGTGTGCCAGTGACTCTGTCAAGGACACAAAAATTAATAAAACATGTTTCTTATGCTTGAGAAGAGAATGAGCAGACAACTAGCATTTATTAACAAATCAGGCCCTCACCTGTGCCACAACCCTCCTGGCGGGGTTCAGGATCTGAAGGAGGGACCGATGCACAAATGAAAAAGCTATACAAGAAATATGAATTTAGAAGGCAAGGTGGGGGGGGGGGCAGGTGGAGACCTTCTTTCTCAAAGAGGCACATGGAAACCTGGCCTTATCTGCTTTTTATTCAGTTTTAGATACACATCTTGCACTCAGTAAAGCACAGCAAACAGGTAGCAGGCAGACAGTCTCTAAGGTCAATAAAGATCAGTAAAGATCAGTAAGGTCCAGTAAACATTTACTTTGAGGCTATTAGGTCAGGAAATTGCTTCGAGCCACCACTATCTCAACACAAACAATGGTGCTTAGCATCAGCCCTGCCAATGCCCAAGGTCCATCGGCCTTCCGCGTTCCTTGGTGCACTGACAGTATCAGTAAGTGGTGGCTTCCTGCACACCTGGACACTATAAATATAGTTTTTTAATCCTTACATTAGCCACATAAATATGATGCTGTTATCATTTTACAGAGGTAGAGAAAGGATCTACAACCTATTGATTAAATTACATTTGGTACTTAGCCATTGAGTGGTTAGCTTATAAATATTGATTTATATAATTTGGTGCATAGGGATTCATTATTGTAATGCCTTCATGGGTAATTCTACCATTTTCATATAAATTAATGCAATGTTTTTAATCTCCAAAATATATCTTTATTTTAGATGTCTGATTTTATGCAACTAATCTTATTAACTATTCTTTGTTATCTCTTTTTGTGGGTTTGGTACACTCTTTAACTTCTATTTGTCTTACTTTAATTTTCAAAATGTTTTCTTAAACTAACTGGTTTGTTTTATCTCTGTAATAAGTGTTTTTAAAACTTTCTGTCTTTCTTGAGCTCTGAAGCTCACATTTTCTCGCTAGTCTAGTGGGATCAGCACTGCATGGTGGCTCTCATTGCAAACTATCTCCTTTATCCCTCCACAACTATTTTATGGAAATATGGCATGTCTATTTGATTTAATTTTATCCCTACCTCCTCTATTTCTTGGAGGCTTTTTGGTTTTGTTTTTCTTTTTGTGTGTGTGTTTGTTACCGTATATTTTAAAAAGCCCCCACAACTAGCTTGTGCAGATTTTTTACAATTTTTTCAAAACTAATGAAGAAAATCTTTAATATACATTAATCTGATTTGAGCATGTTGACTTTAGGGATGTGTGAGATAAGCAATAAGAGGTATGCACAAGCCCATGAGTACTTATAGAAAAAAATATTTTTGTACATAATGAGGAGGCAGGGCATAACACTGAGAATATGAGCTTAAGAATGTAAATAAAGAATAAAAATTCACAAGTAAAATACTCGTCATGGAGGAAGAAATAGTCAACAGTGAGTGGTCAAAATCTATTTTATCAGGAAATATCCATGTATAAAACACCTAAGATGTTAGAGGTTAGAATGTATAAACCCCAAGCACATAATAAAGGTCACATATATGCTATTGATTAAAATTTAGTGTCTTTTTAATCTCATCATAGTATCTGTCTCTATAGAAGATAAAAGGATTTTTTAAAAAAATGCTACAAACTTCCAATGCAAAGAAACTCAAATACTTAATAGTAACCATGACATTAATTAATTTATTATATTGTCGTCAAAACTCTATAAGGATAAACTTTTTAAGCATACAAATTGGGAAACATTTGAGAATAAAAGTTTTGCTGGTTCAGCAGATATAAAGCAGTCTTTCCTGGGCAAATTGGAATGTATTGTCACCTAATTCTAAGATACTTGGTAAGATACATATCATTAGTAAAACAAGTATCTCAGGTGGTAATAATATGATTTTACTCTTGATTTAATATTAAACATTGCTTCAAACTATACATCCAGCTCGTGTGTGTGTGTGTGTGTGTGTGTGTGTGTGTGTGTGTGTGTGTTAATGAGGCTGTGGAGCCTTATTCATTCATTTATTTTTGTTAATCCTCACCTGAGGATATTTTTCCATCAATTTTTAGAGAAAGTGGAAGGGACGGGGAGAGACAGAAACCTCAATGTGAGAGAGATATATCAATTGGTTGCCTCCTCTGCGTGCCTGACCAGGGCCCAGGATGGAGCCTACCACTAAGGTATGTGCCCTTGCCCAGAATCAAACCTGAGACCGTTGGGTTTGCAGGCTGATGTTCTAGTCACTGCTCCAAATGGGCTAGAGCCGGCTCCCTTGTTTGTAATGCAAGTTTCTGTTACTACCTTGTTTCCATGTAGTTTCTCCTGCCCCAAACAGAATGTATGTGGATATTAGTGGCACTTCTTTCCAATCCATCACACAAGTTTACTTGTCAGTGTAAAGAAGTGATTTGCTATTTTTGGCATACAGTTAATCCTTTTACAGTTTGGGGCATCTAGATCAATTTTTTAATTGCTTTTGGTGATTTGATGCAATTCAGTTGCCAAGCAGGAATAAATGAGTCCAGAAACCTTGGAATATATATTCAGAGAATAATGAGTCGAGCACTAAGGCTGGACCAGAGCCCTCAAAGTTCAATCTTGACAATGTTAGTGATCCAAATTTCTTAAGGAAAGATTTCCAACATTGCAGCCAGGATGTGCTCAGCAATATCCCTTTATCTCCATGGAGCATGAGTGGAGAAACCACACCCAGGTTTTAAACTGGCCTTGGTGCTCTGCACCATCTCTGCACAAAATGCCACTGGTGACATGTCATTTTTCTAGCTCTTGCCATATAGACTGTGGTCTCCGAAAATCTAATAAAATGTATTTTTTTCCTCTTTATTTCCCCAGTCTTCCATTCATTGCAAATATTTTCAGAACTCATGCTTGTGTCTTTCATCCGTGAAAAGTGAGTAGGTCAATAAACTCGGAGAGTTAGGCTTTCTCCTCTTTTATTGCTTTCTTGATCGTTCTTATCCCCAGTCACACACGTTAAGTGACAGACAATGACAGTGGAGGCCAGGAGGATATCTTGATTCTAAACCAAAGTAAACAGACTGTCATGAAAAATGTGGCACTGAACAGATGACAAACTAAATTCTCTCTCTGAAAGCAATTATTTCTGAACCTCAGATTTAATAATCTGCAATTTTGAAAGCTGAGGGAAGTGCTCATTTGTGGCTCAATTTGTAACAGAAATCCACATGATATAGATAGCAGCAGCTGGGGGGGTACTCTTTCCTTGGTCTGAACAAATAACAGATATCTATTCTAATACTTATCAGCTCTCATTTATTACAACAATGTATATTATGCAATCATCTATATCATCAAATAATAGCTTCACTGATTAGTATAGTATGACTATTCATTTATTTTTCAGTAATACAAAGGTAAATGAATGAGTAATATATAATTCTCTTCTTCTGGGAAAAGTAGATGAGTCTCCTTTAGCAGATATTTGGTAAAAGAATTTTGACTCTGCATAATATTATGTTTCTTAAATAATATATTTAATTGTAGCAGTAGCTTGCAAGCGAGGAATAGCTTTATTTGCTATATTTAAAAAATAACTTCATGAGAATGGCACAGGAGAAATGAAAGCCAAGTATGATGACTCTATTATACTATGTAATTAGTCTAAGTGAAGACAGATAAATATATTTTGAAGGATTCTCATAAGTCAGAACTAAATATTTTATAACTTTTAATCCGCAACCAATGAGATTGCTAATAGTTTCATTTTAGCTTCAGATAAAATTAAGCTAGAGTTATGAAATGCTTACTGAGATGGCATGTAGAAAGTGTCAGAGTTAAGATTTAAAGACCTGTCAGTCATATTCCAAAGCCTAGATATATTCGTCTATAGCAATGGAACCTACTAAGCACCGTGATCGGTAGGATTCAAATTATGTTTCTGATATTACCTATTACCGCAATTAACTAAGTATAGAATGCTGTCATAGCAATATAGTTTCACTTGCATAAATATATTAATGAAAGAGATTATTAAATGTCTTATTCCATCATGCTGCAAAGTGTAAATAACTGTATTTGTGTACTGGAAATCCAATTAAGCAATTAGTAGATGTGACAAGATTTTGCATACAGGTAAATGTCCAATGTTCTCATTGCTTACCTTGACTCCTTTAAATTGTGATTTTAAGTTATCCTATCTAATAAAGAACTAATATGCTAGTTAGACCGAACAGCCAAACGGCCTTCCGTACACCCTTCCAGACAAAACCAGAGCTGCAAGGGCCAGTCAAGGCAGCCGGGGCTGCAAAGGCCGAGACCCTTGCATGAATTTCGTGCATCAGGCCTCTAGTCATTATATAAAATCAGAAAAGCCCAAAGCTAGAAAGCTTTAAACTTGTACACAACTTTCACTTTTTAGAAAATTGTTACCTGGACAAGGTGACTTACCCAAGATTTAATAGAAAGGTGGAAAATTATTTTAAAAAACTTTTAAAATTGTTATTTGATGTGAGGTAGTTTAAACTTTCTTAAACTCTAAAAATAATCAAGTGTTTGGCTAAGGGGGAGAGTTACTTTTGGATGACTAGAACATTGCTTGACTTACAATGATACATGTATGTAAAAGGCCTCTTCTAAATTGTCTCTTGTATATCTTTCTGCTTAAAATTGAATAGTTATGAATTGTCTAGTACTTTTCCATTCATTATTCTTGTCTTTTTGTTATTTTCTCCATGGGATGTAACTAAAAATTGTAACTATAATATAGAATTATATATTAGATAACTATTATATAGAATCAGAGGAGTGCCAATCCTACTTCTAGGAATATATCCTAAGAAACCCGAAATGCCAATCAGAAAGAATGTACGTAACCCTATGTTCATAGCAGCACAATTTACAATAGCTAAAATCTGGAAACAGCCCAATTACTTATCAGTAGATGAGTGGATAAAAAAGCTGTGGTAAAAACAAATGTATGTTTTTTGCCTTTCTCTCAGGAGTGAACCATATGTTTTTCTTCATTTGAGAGTGGAGCTATTCTACAGAGGACTAATTCCAAGGAGAATTGAGTAGGAGGACATGGTTATATAGTACTTAATATATGACAAGCGTTCTTCTAAGCCTCTTCCATATATTAACTCATATAAGCCTCCAAGCAATACTACAATATAGCCATTTTTATTACTTCACTTTATGAATAAATAATTGAGGTACACAGGGATTAATAAGCATGGTTGTCTTTACAATTATGCCATTATTTTTCTTGAACGTTTTAGTTTACCCAATTTTAAACATATCCCCGACTCAATCTTCCCTGACTACTGTTTGCAAACAGAAAAGTTACATCTAATCTTCACATTGCCTAGCTGTTTAAATATGTATTATAGATGAAGCTGAAATTGACAGCAGATGGTGGTTGGAGAGCAGCCAATATTTTCCCTTTCTTTTTCATGTATTAGCAGTTTTCACTATCCTGTCCTCACTCCACACATTTACCCCATGAGAATCATTTTCCAAAAATTTTAAGTAACGAAGCTATTTTTACAATTATCTACTTGGTATATATCTTTATACATATACAACAGATTTAGGTAACACATTTAAGTAGTTGATCAGTCCTTTCTGTCCTATATTCTCATAAGTGTCTCCACTGCTTTTTCTCTTTCTTACCTTTATCATCCCTGGTTCCGAAGTAATAATTTAAAAGGAGGACATTGGTTACTAATGATTTTATTCTATAAGAACTCTAAAGGTTACATGAAGCATTGCCTATTTATTTCAGAAGAAAGAAAAGAGTTCTCAACTAATTAGAGATTTTTCTAAAGTTCAGATGATAATAAGGTCAAAAACTGACATTATTATTTTTTTTATCCAGCAGTATAAACAAGCCTTATCACCAAGGATGGTACAAAATCAAAATCACAGAAAATAGTGGTGTCTCAAAGAAGAGCAAAATTTCCCTTTCAAAAGGCAAATGCTAAAAATATAAGTTTACAAATGTGGAAATGCTGCTCTAAAATGGTTTTACTCATTTTTAATATGTAAATATGCTAATATGCAAACAAGATACTAGGTAACCATAAGATATGAAAGGATTGTTTAGAATAAGAAAAATTGAGATTTTACTCTTACATTAAGTTTTAAATCAGTAATTTTCTAAAATTATGCACTTTAGTCTATTGCGAAATTATGCGGATTGTAAAACAACAACCTAGTGATTGGATGCTAAATAAAGTTTAAGCTCTCAGTAAATAAAGAAGAAACATGTTTTGATTTGAAGTTTGACTAAAAATGTATACCATATCACTTAGAAACCTCATAATACACATTTGATTCATCACAAAATGGAAGAAATACTTTATATAATTTGGATTATTTGGTTATAAATTTAGTTTCTTACATCTGCAACAGAATGTTTAACAGGATATAATTATTTTTAAATATTACTTATTTCACACATCCAGATGCAGAGAGTTATTTTATTTATTTATGTATTTTAAATGTTTTTATTGATTTTTAGGGAGAGAGGAAGGGAGAAGGATAGACAGAAACATCAATGATGAGAGAGTACCATTGATCCAGTGCCTACTGCACAACTCCCCACTGGGAATCAAGTCCACAACCTGCGCATGTATCCAAACCAGGAATTGAACCAGTGACCTCTTGATTCAGAGGTCGGTGCTCAACCACTGAGCAACACCAGCCGGGTCAGAGAGCCCTTTTCAAAAATTAGATTATATGCAAAGCACATGAATAGAGGCTATTGCTGCAAATCAATAACCTTAATGTTTGACAGTGTCTTGCGAGTCTAAAGCCACTTAGAAGAATATTAACATTTTAGCTTGAAAAGTGGGTAATATTGAATGACATAATATAGTCAATTATTTTTATAATCTGGGGCAGTTAACCATTGCTCCCTAACAAAATTTCAATGACCTACAATTTATCCTTCATTCTTTTAATGGAAAGAACCAAATAGAGAAGGTCATGGATAAGAAGAGGTAAAAAACTGGTGCCTGTGGTTGAAATTTACCACAAAGACTACACAAAGGATAACATCAGAATATTCTGAACAAACATAGTATTACCATAAATCATTAGATTGTGCATTTGAGCTCAGGCTCGTTTGACTCAGTGATTGGAGCATCGGCCCAATGATTGTTCTGTATTTTAGTTGTAATTTTGATGTGGTTGTGGGAAGATCTGAATACCGCATTTACCTATGCCGCCATCTTGGTTCTTCCCAGTAACAATTTTTTTAAAAATTTTTATTGATTAAGCTATTAAAAATGTGTCTTTATCCCCCATTGTCCCCTCATCCCTCCAGTCCTGCCCTCACCCTCAGCCCCTGTTGTTTAGGTCCATTGCATATGTTTATATGCATGCATACAAGTCCTTTGGCTGATCTCCCCCCCCCCAATTTTTTAAGCCAATACATATATTTCAACAATATTAACTTTCTCATTTAGCATGTAACTGTTTAACTATGTATTATTGATGGACATGAGAGAAAAATAACAGTCAATATATTAAGGGCAGTATGTAAAAAATACATCTGTTACAACCTAAGGAAATCAATATATTACAGCAGATCATTTTTTGTTCCACACATTCCACTATATTCTTTATATTAACTTTATTAAGATATTTAAGTATCATTTCATAGACTAGGAAGTTAAGACCAAAGAAATTTAACAAAGTTGCTTGATATCACTTTTCTATGTGATATCACTTATCTAAAGTCCCTTAAAGACATAGCTATGTTATATTATCTCACATTACAGAATCACCAGACTCTTTCATAGGGCATCTTACAGCAAAAATCTGAGATAGATCTCAAAATAAGTAATGATGCAGAAAAAGCTAAAAATAAAACGAAACAAAACAGCAAATTTTCCAGAGTACACCATAATCATAGAAGGTGATTCATTTCCTGATTTTGTTTTTATTTCAACTATAGCTATAATGTCAATTTTGTATGGTGCCCTGAGGCATGTATAAGTTATTCTCTATGTCAATGCTTTTCATCCCACATAATTCTTATTCTTTTAGAAATAAAATTACCAAAAGCAGAAGAAAGTGACTCAAAGATTTCAAATTTGTACTAGTGAAAATTTATTCTCTAACTTATTGCCTACCTCTCTTGCCAAGATTCTGGAATTTTAATGTGCTTTTTGCTGACTCCTCTGAATTTATATTTTCTTCTACTCTTTCTGAGATAGAACATGGATGAATGTCTACTTTCTGCAGTAAATCAGTTGCTCTATACACAAAGAACATTTGTTCTAGTAAATATTTTTTTCTTGATTTCTTAGCAAATTATGAGCCAAGCACTAATTAGGCACATGAAACGACATGAGGTTAATGCCATTTGAATGTTGTATATTGATTAAAAAAGTAAGGTGGCTGGTGATCTTTGGAGAATCAGTAGGAGAAATATGACTGCTATAACCCTACTGTGAAATGACAACTACCAATTTTCAAGTTGCTAAGAAAATATAAGAGAAAAAAACAATTTAAAAGAGTCTAATTTTTTTTTAAAGTTATACTGACTAGTGCCATGAGTCTGTGTATTTATAGAATTAATGGCAAATTAAATGGAATCATTCACTAATCCTAGTTTGAGAGGTGGAATAAATATGATGTCATTGTTGTATTTCATAAACAAACATTGAGTATGGCTTCTGAACTGTGACATCATTATGGTAGCATTAGAATGGCTCCCAGATTGATTCTATGCTTTTGATGGATGAGGTAAGATGTCAAAAGAAATTAACTTAAGTGATTCAGAGAAGAAAGACTTCTTTCAGTTTATGCAAATCAAGAGGCACTTGAAGAGTAAGTAGCTCCCAATGAAGCAAAGTCGAGATTTTTACAGAATAGAGGAAAACTACATACATGTCCTGAAATTTAGGCTGAGGCTATTTTTTACTTTAACCAAAACATGTGGTAGTGGACCATTCCTGTATTCATGCTCCTTGCTCAGAGTTTTGGGAATATTCTCAAATACTTTCTGAGAATCATGTTTACAAATCTTGCATTTAATCATCTAATCAGGGTGACGAAGTAGACAGAAGAATAACATGGGGCAAAGGCACAAAGAGAAAGAGGAACTGGGATCCTAGTCTATTATGTTTGTTGTAAGGTTTTTACAAATATAAAGTATTTCTCATTCCTTGAAAAATATATAGCCTTTTTTGTTTCTTTGCATTTACATCTATAAGCAGAATATAGCTGAGCTTGGTCAAAGATTGAAAAGAATGACTAACTCAGATTCAGTAGAGACCTTTTCTTTCTTTACTACTTATCTTATTTTGATTACCCTGAAATAGATCCCAAGATAATGACTTGTATGAAAGTGATGACAAAAAAAGTTTCAAAGGACAAAAATAGCAGGAGGTGGAGAATTGGGATCAGAAATAGAAGGAGAAAAATACCCAGGAGTGTTATTGACAGGTTGTATGTTAAGAGTATGTTTCATTTTGGGAAGTGCTAATATAAACGGTACTGTGTATTTAAGTTCAAATTCTACTTATTCATTGATGATATATAAGAATATGTTGACTTTTATATATTAACCTTGTATCCACAAACACACTATAATTGCTTATTAGTTGCAGGAGTTTTTTTGTCAATTGTTTTCAGATTTTCTACATAGCTGACCTTATCATCTATGAACAAATGCAGTTTAACCTATTGATTACCAATTTATGTACATTTTGTTTTCTTTCCTGTTTTAATGCAGTAGGTAGGACAATTGTTCCTTTAAAAAATTACAGTCTGTGGCATTACTAGGTGATTTTATGATACTGACATAAAATAGAGTATGAGAGAGTTTGATAAGACTTGCTAACTTTCAGGATCAAATTTCACCTGTCTAATCCTCTTTGATTTTATAAACGAGGACACTAAGTCTGACGACTTGAACAAGTTCACTTTAGCTTAGTACTGAAAATAATGCTAACTCCTCTCCAGCTCAGTGCCTTTCAACCATGGGTAATTTTGTACCCAGGGGATATTTGGCAATACATAATGACATTTTTTATTATAACTACTTGGGGGAATGGGTTGCTACAGGCAGAGATCTAGTATGCTGCTAAATATCCTACAAGATTTAAGGCATCCTCCCATAGCAGAGAACAATTTAGTTCAAAATGTCAGTAAGTCCAAAGTTCAGAGGTTAAGGAACTCTACCTACTAGGTGTATTAGTTAATTAATTAGCTAATGCAAATTATTAGAACAAATTTTAGTTGCTTACATAATGGAAACCTGTCCTTGTTCAAATGAGTCCAATGCAACTATTCCTGATTGGGATATTTTCTAGTGACCTAGGAATCAGGTCACTAGATATATTTGCTGTGTAACAAAATACTCCTAAGTTGAAGTCACGGATAAATTAAAATGGTTTAAATAACACTAACAAAAACACATTTTATTGTGTCTAATATTTCTTGTGGATCAGAAATTTGGGAGCAGCTTGGCTGGGCAGTACTAGCCGGAAGCTTCTCAGAAAGCAGCAGATATTTGCTGGAGTTGCTGTCCTCTGGAGGCTTGAAGGAGGATGGAAGCTTGCAATAACTTCCAAGGGACCCACTGACAGAGCTGAGGGATTTGAGCTAGCCGTTGGCAGACACCTCAGTTTTTCTCCACACGGGCTTCTCCCTAGGCTGCTTGGGGGTCCCCATGACAGAAGAAGCAAGTCAAGGAACAGCCGTGGAGCTGCAATGCTTTTATGACCTACCCTTAAAAATCACACATCACTTCCACACATTCCTCGGTGTTAAACAGATCGGCCCCGATTCAATCTGAGAAAACACTACACAAAGGCGAGAAAATGTGGGAGGGGGGTCATCTCAGTGCTGGTTATTACACCTCCTTACTTCCACCATATGTCTCCCCTATAGACTAGAGCAGGCTTCAGAGAGCACCACGAAGGACATCTCTATTTCAAACAACATGAGGAGAACGAAAAAATCACCTGTAAGAGGTCTGGGGGTCAGAGTGGGGGTTGTGCACATTCTCTCTTGCTAAACAAGGACCATGAGGGGGTGAAGGGATGTAATGGTCACTGCGCTCAGGAAGCAAAGCAAACAGGTCTGCTGTCAAACTTCCAGAAAGTTACCTGAACACAGTATGTTAGGTAATGTCTTGTAAAATGACATTCCCTTTAGAAGTCAAAATTATATAAAACCACAATGGGGAGGCACATAAAATTAACAATCCAATTTAGAGTCGCTATCCCATCAGTACATTATACTATTTGGTATCACATAATATGTTTTTTGTTCTAATACTAGAGGCCTGGTGCACGGATTCATGCAACGGTGGGGTCCCTTGGCCTGGCCTGCACCCTCTCCCAACCCAGGAACCCATGGAGGATGTTGGATTGCTGGTTTTGACCCGATCCCACAGGCCCGATCCCGACAGGAGGGATCACCAGCCTATGTGATGAGCGTCTGTCCCCTGGTGGTCAGTGTGCGTCATCGTGACTGGTTGACCAATCATTTGGTCGCTTAGGCTTTTATAAATATAGATGTTCATAAAATTCTACACTTTAATCAGTGACTTAGAATGAGAGCAAACTAACATGGGTTAAGTATCTTCTCTGTGCTGTGAAATGTGTAACACATTTAACAGACCTGGGAAGTAACTATTATAGTCCTTCTGCTACATAGCAGGAAATAGACTAAAAATGTTTCGATATATTATTTAACAGATATGGCTAATAAGTGAAATATACAGAAGTGAAACTTGAATGAATTGGTCTCACCCTAATGCTCATGAAGTTTTGTGACAAACAAAATAAGGTATTCTCATTTTAATATCAAATTGATATTACTTTACTCTTACATTCTTAAAAAGATCTGTGATCTTAAATTATTTATTTACTTGTTTATTTTAGTATGCCCTTTAAAAACAAGTACATATTTAAGATATGCCTAAAATTGCAGGCTTTCCCTAACCTGGAAGGATATAGTGCAAAATAAAAGAAAACCTAGTCTTGAAATAACATTATGTTGGGGTGCTTTTTATCATATTTTGGAAGCATTTTTTGGAGAATGATATTATGCATGAAAATAAAATGGTGCGTACACAAAGAAATTTAAGTAAAGAATATTTAAATTACATCAGCCAGAAGCTACAAATTTTTTCTATAACGGAGATATAGAGGAATCTATTAAAAGCCAAAATATTCTCTTCAAAAAGTCTTTTAGACACACAGCTTATTTCCCATACATTTTGTATGACAAATTATTCAATGTCATTCAGTTCTTGGAAAGGTATTTTATGATCAAGTAATGATTACTTCAGAGTGATGAGATTTGAAAAGTATGCAAATGTGCTCTTTGATTGAAGAGCCATTTACCTATGAAAAGCAACATTACTAGAAAACGGATACATTTAGAAGTAAATGACAAACCAAGTGAGTCTCGCTGTATTTTGCTGATTCTTAATCAGCAACAGAGCCAGAAACCCCAGTGCCAGGATCAGAAAATGGAAATGGAGTTAAGCATTGGAAAAGTCCATAATTTTTTCATCTCAGCAAAGAGCTAAACTGATCCTAACATTCACACATTGAGACATACAAGGGCAATTGTCTCAGAACATGATCATAGGCTTCAGATCTCCATTCAGTGCTCTGTGATAACTGCCATTCAAGGAAGATGCTTTTATGCTTTTATTATTTTATTTTTTCTGCTGCTGCTGTGTTCTGTGTGTTGTCATTATTGCAAATGGGACTTATTTAACTTTGCATGTGGTTTACATAAGGGATCTCTTCTAGGGAGCCATCTTTTCTTTACATTACTAATTAAAATCCTTACTTCATGAATTCGGTGCAAATTCTTAGATATTTTCTGTCCACATTCCAATTGTGAGAAGTAGAGGATTTCCTAGGACAGTGGTTCTCAACCTGTGGGTCGCGGCCCCTTTGGGGGTTGAATGACCCTTTCACAGGGGTTGCCTAAGACCATCAGAAAATACATATATAATCACATACTGTTTTTGTGATTAATCACTATGCTTTAATTATGTTCAATTTGTAACAATGAAATGGGGGGTCACCACAACATGAGGAACTGTATTAAAGGGTCACGGCATTAGGAAGGTTGAGAATCACCCTAGGGCCTTCAGTTTTGGCCACTTGCTTTATCATTGCAACATCCACCCCCGTAAACACCACCATCACCAATTAATGGTGCTCATTATGTTGGAAAGCTAACAGTGAAGTGCCGGAGACCAATTCCAGCATGTCATAATTTCAAGAATTTCATCAAAAAGTCGATGAGACTTGGGGACTCAACAGGGTTGAGTCACACATGTAGTCACCTGTTGGGAATGGCTAAAAGCATTTCCCCAAACCTGAATAGGAAACTGATTGTGGCTGCCAGACAGTTAAAGGGCATCTTAATCTCATGTTATTGCCTCCTACTGGCCAAACACCTGAACAGCCGTAGGCTAATTCCCCCAAACTGACAATGCTTTTGTACCCTTTGAAACCTTACCCTTTGAAGTGTATTATCTCCACCTTGCCTTAGGACAAATTGTGTTAATAAAAGCAAGGGTCCTAGACAAGGAGGCAGTCTTCAGTTCCTTTAGCTGAAGGTCCTCTGACCCCTAATGCCTTTCAAAATTATATCTCTTCTCCAGACTCTTTATTAGTCTCTGGATTCCTATGTCATCTACGCACAACCTTTTCCAGATTCCTGAACCCTTCTTGATGCTGGGACAAGAACCCTGGCAGCGAAGATCTTTTTCTTCCTTACTTTTTGGAACTAAAAATAAATAAAATCTGCATCCCCAGGAATAACATACTCAATATATCCATACTATCCAATAATATTTGCATAAGATTCTACTCTAAGGATTTCCATAGATTACTTACTAATGGGACCATGACCTATGTTTTGTATCCACAATAACAAAGTCTAAACATGATGGAGAACTTACATGGCATCTATACTAATAAAAGGGTAATATGCTAATTATACCAGATAGACCAGACATCTTCTGGTCATTCTGTCGTCCTTCCATACAAAGCCATGGTAGCTTTGGGGCCAAGGCAGAGGTGGTTAGGGGCAATCAGGCCATCAGGCGAGGGCAATTAGGGCAATCAGACAGGCAGGCAGAGTGGGTAGGGATGATCAGGCAGACAGGCAGGTGAGCGGTTAGGAGCCAGCAGTCCTGGATTGCAAGAGGGATGTCCGACTGCCGGTTTAGGCCCAATCCCTGTGGGGTCCCAGATTGGAGAGGGTGCAGGCTGGGCTGAGGGACGCCCCGTCCCCCCGCGCCCCCATACATGAATTTCATACACTAGGCCTCTAGTCATATTATATTATGTAATGTCTCAAAGCTTTAACTTCCTTTTTTTTGTCTATTTAGAAAAATTAATCCAAATCAAGGTAGTTAGTGTAGAGTATCTCCTGGTCTGTCATCCTCTAATTTATGCCAACTAAAACACAATAATCAAACATATCAAAGCAAAAGGAATTTTTCTAAAAAAGTACTTTTGTTAAACTAAACAGTCAAAGCCCCTACCACTCTGTACCTTTATGTACTGTTATAGAATCACATTCATCAGAGGCAGCACTTATAAACTGTTCCCACCTATTGATAAGCAAATCAATTGGATAGGGAAAGAAAACAGCATACTAGATAGGATATTAACTTTAGTTAGATGTTTTGTGAAATCCCTAAAATACTTATTTAACTTCCTCAAGCCTCTGTAACTTCATCTGGAAAATTAGAATAACTAAAATTACCACCCAGGCTTCCTGTGAAATTAAATACAGAGCACGTACAAAATCTCTGAGCACAAAGTTTGTTCAGTGGATGTTGGTGCAAAATTTTGCCACACAGACCATCTGAGGATTTACCCAAACAGTGTATGTAATCCCAAGGGGGCCAAGGCAGCAAGCACATGCAGGTATTTCATTTTTATTGTAGTTTTTTAAATTTTCTTACTTTCTATCTCAATATTTTTACTTACTAGTATGCGTTGGTCTGTTTTGCTTATTTAAATTTTGATGCATCACTAGCATAGTTAAACCAATCTAGTTTTAACCTCTGCTTTTAAACATTTGTGTGATGTGGGAATATATAGAATTTAGTGGTTATTTGCTTGCTTTTACAAGTTTCTAACATCAACTTGTCAGCTCTAATACCTTTTCCAGCCCAAAACAAAAAATGATAGAATGATGAGATAGTGTTATTTTGAGGAAAAAAATACTCCTCTAATTTATGCACCTATATGATCAGAGTTACACCTACATGATCACCTAAGGCCATGGTCGGCAAACTCAGTCAACAGAGCCAAATATCAACAGTACAACGATTGAAATTTCTTTTGAAAACCAAATTTTTTAAACTTAAACTATATAGGTAGTACATTGTTATTAATTAGGGTTCTCCAAAGGCTTAGGAAGAGCCACACTCAAGGGGTCAAAGAGCTGCATGTGGCTCGTGAGCCGCAGTTAGCCGACCATGGACCTAAGGGAAACATCCTAGAGTAGGGGTGGGCAAACTTTTTGACTCGAGGGCCACAATGGGTTCTTAAACTGGACCGGAGGGCCGGACCAAAAGCATGGATGGAGTGTTTGTGTGAACTAATATAAATTCAAAGTAAACATCATGACATCAAAGGGTACGGTCTTTTTCTTTTTTTAGTTTTATTTATTTCAAACGGGCCGGATTCGGCCCGCAGGCCATAGTTTGCCCACGGCTGTCCTAGAGCCATTGTTGCTTACGTTTTATTATTTGAGTCTAAACTGGGCAGTGGTAAAGCAATATGGTGTTGTTGAAAGAGCACAGGTTTTGAAATCAAATTGGTCTATCCTGTCAGCAGGACTTAACAATTATAATTTCCTTCATGCCCCTTCATGGCTCTGAGCCTAATTCTCTGATCATATTATAAGTTTAATAACACATGTTTGCCATGATAATGTGCCTATGCAGCAAACATTTCCCAGGAACTGCTTCTGTTTTAGAGATTCAAGCCTTCCCAACCTTGGCTCTGAGCCTGGCAGGCAGCAAAGCTGAAAGTGCTGGATAAGATGGATAATGCCTTTGTCATCTTCAATGATAATTGTGTGTCATTGGAGTTCTTATAGGTGAGATGCAATAGACTGAAGGAAATGTTCCCTAGTCCGTGTCCATTCTTTTTGTCTTTCTATTTAAAAGTTTATTGTAGTCTACAGGCATGTAAGTCATGTGCATTTAAAAAACCAAGCATTTGTAAAATTACAAAAGAGAAAGAAAAATGATCCAGTCTCACTATAGGGTGGAGCAAAAGTAGGTTTACAGTTGTGAGTATGCAAAATGCACAGTTTATTCTTGTATTATTATTTATTTTTTGTATTATATATTTTTTCATATAGACAACTGTAACACCTACTTTTTCTCATCCCATTATAAAAGAAATGATTTACATTTCAGTGATGGTTTTCCTTAAAAGTATAGCATTATGATGGTAAATCTATCTCTGACTATCCTATCTAATAAAAGAGAAACATGGTAATTAGTGTCACTCCGCTACCCTTCCCACTGGCTAATCAGGGCGATATGCAAATTAACTGCCAGCCAAGATGACGGTTAACCGCCAACAAAGATGGCGGCTAATTTGCATACTGCAGGCAGGATGGGACAGCACCATTCTGCCTGCCCCGCCGCCATCCGGGCCTGCTATCTGTGACCTGGATGGCGGGCGACCCCTGTGCGACTCAACCCAGGGCTGGCGGGCATGACCCTGGCGGTCCGCCAGCTGTCACACCCCCAATGGGCCCTTCCGCCGGGAGATCCGGTACTGGTGGGGCGACTGATGTCCATCAGCCAACAGTCATGCCTCCAACCAGCCCTTCTGCTGGGAGATCCAGGATGGCGGGGCGACTGCGACCACCAGCAGTCTCCCCGCCAGCCCAGATCTCCTGCAGCAGTCACCCCTCCAGCCCGAATCTCCCGCGGGAGATCCGGCCCTGCTGGGGCGACCGCTGCCTGTCAGTCACCAGTCACGCCCCCAACCAGCCCTTAATGTAGTATACAGGGAGATATTAGAATAAGTTTAATCACTTTATCAGTCATTATTTGTATCAGTGTTGTTTTTACATCATGAGTTTTTTGTTATATCATTTTATTATTGTTTATTTATTAATAAAATTATGTATTATTTTCATATACATTGTACTCATTTCCTTTTATCTCTCACACTTTTATTATAGAGAAAGGGCAAATAGCAACATTAAAATATTTCCTCTAATTAATTCCCTTTCAATGTGCACGAATTTCATGCACCGGGCCACTAGTCTCTATATAATATACATGCAGCACTGTGAACCTGTTTCACTTTATGCTGTAGACAAAAATGCCAAATACATATCCATATTATCCTTTTTAATGATTGCATTACTTTATTTTGTATGAGTTCACTTGAAAATATTTCATCAAAGCTCTACTGAAATATATTTGTAAAATAAAGCTCAGAGAAGAAGGAACTGCTTAGCTGATGATTATTAAAAAGAAAAAAAAAAGAAAAAAGAAAAAGCAACTGAGGTCTCTTGGCGTTCAAACCATTTGCCCTGAGTACAGGACACAGGCTTGCTCTCCTCAAATGACTGGCATTTGCAGTCATTTGAATGCACATCACTGACCCAGACAAATCCTTCCCAAAACAGGGTTCATGCTGTGGGTTCAGTACTATTCATCTTTGCCTTCTCACTTATTGAAAACAGGTTCTCACCACTATACATGTCGCTCAAGGGCCTAGAACATAAAGACATTTGATAAAGACCCCTGTTTTACAACATTTTGAAAGTTAACATGGAAAATTCCACCACAAACATGCCCTCAGCTGCTCTAGGAGATGCACTAGCCCTAGGCTCAGTTTGCATTGAACCAAAATGAGCAGTTAGAACAATAATGCAATGCTCCCCAGGCGCCTGGCATTGTGCAGGCCCAGCCAGAAAGTGCATGTTGTGATGGAACACCCACTGGGCCTAATTACTCTCTTTTCTGTATAGAAGAGCACAGGCGGTGCCACCTGTGGGAGTACTGACTACTCAGAATGCCTTCCGTCCCCCTCTCCTCCCACTCTCTGCCCACAATAGGAATTCTCCCATCGGCTCCCATTTCACAAGGAGAGAACAGAATCTTTGGTAATTGATAGTCTCAGTTCTGGCAGCGAGTGGAGCAGAAGCCTGCAATTGTAACGCCTCTGTGCACATGTATTTAACAGAGTCTCACTGTGTACATGACTTTGACTCCTGGCAATGCTATGCATGAGTGATGGCCACAAGGTCCTGTCCTCCACAGCCCTGCTCAGCTCCTGTAGATGCAATGCCTGTGGCTTACTTTATGGATTCGGTCCATCTCATACTTGCTCTTTCTCTTTTCCTGCTGCCTTCTATTGTTCCTGCCTTCATTGCTGGGATTTCTTGAAGGTACAGCCTGACCTGCCTTCCCAGCCTGGTGACCATCACTGCTTCTCTATGACTGTTTTATCCCTTTATGCCAAGCCTGTCTAGTCACTGTTTCCCAGAAGCAAATCCTAACACCTCACCTTTCGTAACATTGCTACATCCTCCACAAATGCCTTCATTCCTCTTCTGCCTATGTGAATCCAGTCCTTTTACACACCAAATTAATATAACACCTGCTGGCTAAAGAGATCTAAATTACTTGGGGTTTGTTGATGTCTCATTTATTAGAAGCACTTTTTTGCACATAAGTAAATATTGCTATGGGCAATTTTATTTATTATTATTGTTCTTGTTATTATTTGCTAATCCCACCCAAGGATTTTTTTTCCCCCATTGCTTTTTAGAAATAACAGGAGGGAGGAAAAAAGGGAGAGTGACAGAGGGAAACATAGACTTGAGAGAGACACATTGATGGGTTTTCTTTCGCACACACCCTGACCAGGGCCCAGATCAAACCTGCAACCCAGGTATGTGTTCTTGACCAGGAATTGAACCCATGATCCTTTGGTGCACAGGCTTACACTCTAACCACTGAGCAACACCAACCAGGGCTGGCCAATTTTATTTTTTTACTGTTGTTATATTTCTCAGCTAGTAAAAGAATTGTCCTCTAACTCTAGTGCTTCAATTCTGATGTACCTGCTCTTAGGTGTTCAAATATACTGATTGATTAAGTTTTTTTGGACCAGAGAGTTTCACCCTCTAATGAGACAGCCTTTCACATTACAGTGAATTAAGAAGAGTATTTTTTGTAAGTATTCACAAAGAGTACCATCTTTAGTTTAATATCTTATTTATACTTGGTCTGTGTCACCCATTGGAGGCTATGAACACCAATTAGCACCTGTGAATGCAGGTTGTACCTATAACAATCATAAAGAATCTCAGATAAGATGAGGAAGTAGTTTTAATGTATTGGGTAAGAACAGAAGACATAACTCTCTCCAAAGATCTCATAGGGCCTTTTTTTTTTTAACCAAAGAGGACTGGGAGAGAAACCAGACGGTTTAATATGAAAGTAAAATGTTGAACTTTTAAACAGTCAAGCTGGTTTAATACCAGAAATATTTAAAGAGGCCTTTAGCTATTTTGCTGTTCTCATATTATAGGCAAACAGTCATAGTTTATCTTCTTCCGGGCAGCTTTAGGGTCTTCTAAGCCAATCTCAATAGGTAAATATCAATTGTTCAGTCATAAAAGTCCATAAAAACCAGAGTTCCAGAAAGAGCATTATGTTTTGCATAGAGTAATGTGTTTGTGTTTTATACGCCCTGTGCAGTGAAAGAAAGTGTGAATCCCATCAATGTGATATATCAGTGACTCGCTGGGGCACTTAATAATATTAGCATTATGTTTCAATCAAGTCCACACTACATTTATTAAGGAACTTGATGTGATTTTCTTTTTCAATTTGAAGCTAACACATTGCTAAAAACAAAACAAAACAAAGACCTCCAAGTAAATGTGTGGCATCAATCTTTGTGTAACAGCTGACGTTTACAACAGCACACCATGGCGCATTATCCACAATGACTTGACATGACTTGATAGGCAAACAGGAATTGAGAGGGCTACATGACTTCCCAGTTTCAATTTCCAGCAACCCAGACAATTCTATAGAATAGAAATTAAAGCAAGTGTACATCATAAGCATGGTCCCAAATCCATTTACTTTATTAATCACGCTTCAACTAGTATCTTTCAACTAACTCCTGGGAGGTGAAGAGACAAGCTTAAATCAATTCCATTCTAAGGACACTCAGGATATTATTCCTCACCCAAATGGGTGTACCTTTTATCCTTTTGCTCAAGGAAAACATATTTAGTCCGCTTTTTCTCCATGAACAGATTATCAACCTAGAATCACTATCACTGTGAGGTGTTTAGTAATCTGATAAATGAGCACATCTGTAGTGTTTATTTATTTATCTATTATTTATTTATTTATTTAACATATTTTTATTGGTTTCAGAGAGGAAGAGAGAGGGAGAGAATTAGAAACATCTATAATAAGAGAGAATCATTGAGTGGCTGCCTCCTGCATGCCCCCTAGTGGGGATCTAGTCTGCAACCCCAGCATGTGCCCTTGACTGGAATCAAACCAGGGACCCTTCATTCTGCAGTCCGACGCTCTATCCACTGAGCCAAACCAGCTAGAGCTGTAGTGTTTATTTTAAATTCAGATTTTTGGACAGCTCCAGACTTGGTTATCCTGCACATATACTATGTTCCTTTTGTACAAGACTGATGTAACCAACAATGAAGATGCTCTATCCAGGGCCTCTTGGATCTCTTTTGTATTTCTGTAGGCCTTGCCCTGAGCTGTTGTTAATGGTCTGCTCTGTGACTATTTTCCTGTGGGTTGCTCTCAGGGGAATGTGGCCACTTTGACCTGCAAGCATGGAGATTTACATCTGTTTGGTACAGACCTTAGACAAGGATACAAAGATTGACAAGTTGGGGTGTGAGAGTGCAGGTCCCTGGCCTCAGAGCATGGAGACTCCTACACAAATCTTATAATCCAGATTTCCAGGGAAATCAGCCAAAAGGCCTTCTATGATGCTTTGCCACCTGTCGTGGCTTTGGGTGGCTTCCTACCCATCCTTGTCCTGCTTCTCTTTTCCCTAATTTCCCTTGGAGGCTCTTCCTAATAAATCACTTGAATACAAATGCTCACTTTGAGTTTTATCTCTGGGGAACTTGAACTGTAACAGCTTGTTTTGCATACAGATGTTTAGATATTAAGCATAATTCTTGGTCTACCAGCAGTGATGAATGCAAAAATAATTTATTTTATTAATGAATCTTTGCAATAATAATTTTTGTTTGAGTTCCTTTCGGAGAGAGCATGGGTTCAAAGTCAACATGGGCTGCTCACTAGCTGTGCAACACTGGAAAAATTAATTAGCTCTTGTTGCTTCAACTTCATTATAATAAATTCCTAGAAGAATGTATTGAACATTAAATGACTAAGTTGAGCCCAGTGCTTTCTTCATAGATTCCATTATAAAATAATTTTCTTTCTCCTAGCCATCCTTTTACTCCTTGGAAAATGTTTACAAAAACTGTGATATATTCATTTCATCATCAGTAGGAAAATCAGTTAATTGTTCTATGTAGGTTAGTCCATGTCATCCTGATCTTCTAAGGAAGACAGGGATGTTAAGAGGGTAGGAGGCAGAAAAATATAGAGTGTGGAGGTATTATGATCCTAAATATGTCACAATGGGCAATGTATCCTCCCTCTAATACAGAAAGCCAATGTTATTTTCCATCTTTTACCTCCCAAGTGTGGTAGTTTCACCAGATGCAACTAGAAATGTCATTAAAGAAGCAACATTTTAAAAACTAACATTGAAAAATGTTGAAAATGAGGACTATATTCTCATTCTCTACCCTTTATTTGGACAGCTCCAGAATATGCGTCAGGCTCTGGTGTGGGAAGGGAGGTATGCTGATAAAACATTTGCAAGACAGTGACAATGTTTTCAGGCTGAAGTATTCAAAAATACATCTTCAAGGCCAAGAGGAAATATATTATGCAGAGTACAACAGGGCAAGTGCTGCCAACATAGAAAACCAAGGTTCCCTGCTAAAACAGCTTTAAGGTCTTCATTCCTCTTTTTTCTGTCGCTAATACATTTCCTAAGCTTTGCAATTATCACCCATGAGAAAAGCAGTGAAACGCGCTACGCTTTTGGCAGCACTTCTCAGCCTATCCTTGATAATAACAATGGTGATGGACAGGAGTTTTATTTCTGGAAGCACAGTCACCATGTAAAACCAAATTATCAGATTTCAGGGCTAAAAAGAACATTTTGTTGGATGTAATAGTTATAAATCATCCCTCTCTAGAATACTGAAAGTTGTGGCTTTTAGCAAAGAAATATATCAAATGTAGTTTAATATTGATTTTTTCCCCTTTGGAAATGCATTTCAACCAAGAAGACCCCAAAGCTTAGTAAATCTATATGTAATTCTTATGCAGGCTACAGTTACACTTTCCCCCTTATTTCATTGAGAAATGTTTGCGACAGTTCATTCAATTTGTTCTCCCAAACCTGACTTGCTATTTCTAGGAGTGCATTATGAGGGACTGTGGCCTCAGTTTTATTGGGAACATAAGAGTGTGTGTATGGAGGGATCCCCTGAGTGAATGCAGCACCCACAACTCCCCTGCGATGCTCCTTCCTGGGAGAATTGTCTTATACATACGTCACCATTCTTTTCATGTGGGGTCCACCACTCAAGCCATGATTGATTGGACTATGGTTAAGTGCCAAGAAAAACAAAGCACCCTGAGAGACTGTAAAGATATCTTATTGAATTTTGTCTTGAAATACAGAAGGATATTAAATCTAATAATATAGACACATTAAAGACAATGGAAGGTATAAGTAAGCCTCCATCTTAAAGTAGAATAAACTTCATATTAACTATCTTCCATGGAGTTTGCCACACAATGTGTATGTTCTTTCTATTGTAACACAACTACGGGAAATACTGAGTTGAATTAAATTAAATGGATCTCTTCATTACAAAGTTTCTTAGAATGTTTAAAATGCCAATATAAATTTCGGATCTCTGTAAAAAGTAATATTGCACAGTGTAGGTATACATCGGAGGCTGTTTTTTAAATGAGCTTGTTAACATAGCATAGAAGACTAGATTCATAAGAATACAGCTTGGAAAATACTGAAATAGTGAGAAGAATACGGGAGAGAGATTGATTTTGAAAACAATATTGGCGGCAGTGAATCCCCACATTGATGGAAGAGTAGAGTTGGTTAAAATAGGGAGTGATGGCCCTAGTGGGTTTGGCTCAGTAGGTAGAGTGTTGGCCTGTGGACTGAAGGTCCTGGTTTCAATTCTGGTTAAGGGCACATACCTTGGTTTCAGGTACCCCAGCCCTGGTCAGGGTGCATGCAGGAGGCAACCAATGTGTTTCTCTCACATCGATTTTTCTCTCTCTCTCTCTCCCTCTCCCTTCCACTCTCTCTAAACAAATCAATGGAAAAATATCCTCAGGTAAATCTTAACAACAACAAAAAAATAGGGAGTGATAAACAAAGGTTGCAGGGGGATAACACTATTGTTTTGGTTAAAACATCTTTAATGCCACTGAATTGTGCTTCACTTTTATGAAGAGTTGTTCTAAAATTGTGGAAGTCTTTCTTAACTGTGTTCTATTATTCTTATAAAAATACTCAGCAATTGATCATATTGGATTAATACATAGCAATTTATCTAATCCAAAGCTTCAACTGCAAACAGATCCCCTTTGTTCCAATTGAGTGACATCTGAATGGGGACCTGTAGTGAAGGCACAGGATGTGGATAAACCAACTGCATAATTGATTGTTGCCTTCTGCCTCTCCTTGAGATACAGGCAAAGAAGAAAGGAGAGACAATGGTGCCATTGAGGGTTGGAGCTTTCCTACCCCAAGTAGAACAAGCAGGTGGAGAATCTTCAGGCCATGCTCCGGTAGTGTTTGTGGCCTTCCATTCGGCTTAGCCAAATGACAGAAGATACTAATTGTCGTTTTCTCCTTCCTTCTAAGAGAAACCCCATTCATGACCATCACCACCACCCTCTCATAAAATGATTGCAAGTGGCAATGTGCCCAGTTAAAATATTCTATGTTTCAGCTATTTGTAGATTTGTATGGACAATGAACTATTAACTCACACAGAATGGTGGGGATCATTCACAAGCCCTTTTTGCCCTTCCACTTCTCCTGCCTATTTCCTAGAACATGGGTGTGATGGTTCACATGTCAGCAGTCACACTGAGATCAGAGGAGAAAACCCAAAACTACTGTGCAAACCACAGATGTGATAAACAGCTGCTGATCCAAAGCTAGAATCCACCCTTCTCTAGACTTCTGATTGAACAAGGAAAATGAACTCGGATACAATGATTACTCTCTTCGTATAGTCACTTTACTCTTAATTGAGTGTTTTGAAAGTGCTGTCCAGAACTGCCTAACCCAATTATTAACTTATACAAGAGAAGATAGCTAATGTCACTTGGTACAACGGAAAGCAAAGATTGGGGACGTGATGCGATACCCCAGACTGCTCCGAGGCACTCATGTTCCTGACAACACCTTGTTTAATCTTGCCTCCTAATTAAAGTGTCCATACATATAGGCACAGGAAATATTTTAGATTATACAGTAAAAAGTCTCTCATACTCTCAATTCAAACACAGCCGTTTCACTGGGGTCCTAATTGCTGCATTAAAGTCAGTTTCCATCAGCTTGCTTTATGTTTGTCTTACAGGATCCCACTGCTTGAAGTTATAACTTTATCATGAAAGAGAGAACTTCTTTTTATTCAATAACATTTGTTTTCAGGACACAGGCACGCGCGCACACACACACACACACAAAGTTGTCCCTGAGACTAAAGATCCTGAATGTGTTAAATTCCATGCAACTTAAAAATGCCTAGCTAACACGGAGCAGAAACTAAATTTCTTCCTTAAATCACTTTTGGGGAACTGTTGAAATACATGAAAATAAATGAGGTTCTGGTTTTATTTTTTCTCAGGAGAAGACCTGATTTAGTTTTTTTTAGTAATATTTGGAGAAGAGATTACTGTATGCTAACTAATCTTGTAAATTATATATAATTCTTAGTGCAGAATATATTGGAGAGAAAACATGCCTTCTTAGAACAAACAAAGACAAGATATTTAAGGAGATTTTGATATAACACAGAAGAGAAATTAGATGTACATATTATAACTCTTAATTCTATAATACATGCCTATAGCTATAAATAGCTACCTATTGACATAAATAGATCTACTGATATGTATCTGCAATCAGTATGTTGCAGAAACTTGAGTTTTGAAATGCAATCCTGAAAGTCATCTATTTTTGTTACCCACTGTCACTTTAACATTTCTTTGCAGGGGGAGATTTCCCCTGAGCCATTGGTCTAGAACACTGGCAGATCCCCATATCTTTGCATGCCACTTATGAATAATAAACGTTATCATTTCAATGTCACTAAGAAATCTTAGCCTTGATTATGAAAATCAGGGTACATTACTCATCACTTTGATTTTTATTCAAAGGTAAGGCCACTGAGCCAGGATTCTGAACTAGGGCCTTAGTTCACTAATCTCATTGGCCCCAGACCTCCTTGGCTTTGAGGTGTGGGAGGAGAGCAGGGAAAGCCAGCAGCACGTCTTTCTTGTCTGACTTGTCTTTTCATTCTGTTGACTTTGTGGTTAATTAAGAGAGAAGGCTCTTACACGGGAACATTCTTGGTTCCTCTGGAGGATGCCCTGCGAGTTCCTCTGATTTTGATTTGCAAACTGATTTATCTTCAACAGACTGCTCCTCTTCTCATCTCAGGCTCACTTCTTGTGATTCTCTGTCTCTCTCTCTCTCTCTCCTTTCTCTCTCTCTCTCTCTCTCCTATTTCTTCTTTCTTCTTAGACCAGCCGTGGGCAAACTACGGCCCGCGGGCCGCCCATTTGAAATGAATAAAACTAAAATATAAAAAGACCGTACCCTTTTATGTAATGATGTTTACTTTGAATTCACACAAACACCCCATCCATGCTTTTGTTCCGGCCCTCCGGTCCAGTTTAAGAACCCATTGTGGCCCTCGAGTCAAAAAGTTTGCCCATCCCTGTCTTAGACTCTACTTTATTTGGTAAACCTCAGAAACTAACCATCAATTCACGTCCACCCACCTCCTTCTCTCTGAAGAAGGCAGTTCCCAAAGACAAAAAGGCTGTGGTTTGGGGATCATCCACCAACTCCAGGTTCTACACTCAGGCAGCCCATGGCCTGGGGATCAGGTCTCCAGACCCAAAGCTCTCAGAAGCAACAGAAACAAGTAAAAGGAAGCTCTCACTTCAAAGACGATGAACCCTTTCCTCCCTTCTTCCCTTGTCCCACAGTCTCCCCACATCCCCAGCCTAAATAAAAAATCAGAGGACAATGCATGCATGTGAACTATTTCTTTTAAAAGGCCCCATATTTTCTAGCAGAAGCCCTGTTACACAGGTTTTCTCCAAAATGGTGCCATGCAGTTTGCCTACCACTGGTTCTATGTTCATCTCCAAGATTCATGTCACTGAACATACTACTGGTGGGGAATGCAATCAGTTCTCCTTGAGCAACCCTTCACTCTAGATCTCCCTTCCCCAGGTTAATAGTTATCCTTCGCTTTTAGGATCCTCATACTAGTGCAACATGTCCATTGAAATAGAATAAATAAAAATAGAAACTATGTAAAAGAACAGAACAAATGTTAACAGTTGGTTGACTAGGCTTGGTTTTGGTTACATGGAAGCTTCCATTGTCTTCCTTTATTGTTTCCAAATTTTCTACATAACACTGACAAAGATTATATTGTCTCCTTGACCAAATTCTAATCTGGTCCCTCTGAGTCCTCTTCCCCAGTAAGCCTTAACCCTGGCCTATGAAGATCGGGACAGCACTAACATAGTTTCTAACAACTCAAGGATACATGCTTAGAATGATCCTACACTCCTTCCAGTGCCTGCCTAAGGAAAGTCAAGGCTTCCAAAAGAATTGACTATTTCAGCCAGCACCTGAAGACGGGGTCCCTGTCTCCCATCAGAAACAGTTAGCAAACCCAGACCAACTAATCTTTTCCCCTTTTTGTAATTTTTACTTCCTTGACTCTACTGATCCTCCCATCATTTCCTCTCTTTTCCCTCATTTGTCCTTTAAAATATCCAGTAACCTCTGTACAAATCAAAGTTAGATTCAGTTCACGCTGGACTGTTTTTCCCTATTGCAATACTATACTGATGATTAAAATCTTTCCTTAGCACTTTAACTGGTGTCCAGCTTCGTTTGTTTTGCCAGCACACATTACAGTTAAACAACAATTTAAAAAATTAGAATCCATACAAAATACAATGCATGTGATGACTAACTCCAAGTTTTAACTAGATAATGCTAGTCCATTTACAAAAGATTTGGAAGAAAATTCTAAAGAGTGTCCACATAAGAAAAGTCCAAACCTTGTAGAGAATTTTTATGATTTTATTTGAGCCAAACTGATGACATATGCCAGGGGCAAGATCTCAAAGGCTTTGGAAAAAAAACAGTTTTGCAGTTTCTTTTACGCATTTGAAATTAAGGAGGGAATTTAAGGAAGGTTACATGCAGGTAGAAGAAAGTAAGGCCAGAATTGGATTATAGGATACTTAACAAGATTATGTGCTCTCTTGAGAGTGGTTATGGCTTATTTCAAAGGTGTGCTAACCTAGTTGTACAGAAACAATGGACAGGGCTTGCTTACTGCAAAGATAAACCTTTTACTAACTTGTTACATTTCTGGGATGTGACTTCCCACCATGACCTGCCCAATTAGAATTTATAATCAGATCACCTTGTGTGTGTACTTTCCATAGAAACCCTTTTTTTTTTCCATTCACAGAATGAAAGGAAATCAACTAATGAGTTTAGACAAAAAGCAAAATTTGAAGTCTGAGGACCCATTTTAGCTCAAATGTGTGTAAGGAAGAAGACAAATAACTTCCAGGTAGCTAGAAGATAATTTAGAAATAAATAAGAAGCCAATACTTCCAACTTATTTACATAGGTATCATCTTTAAACCCTAGCATATTATCTGGCATAGAGTCAGGCTTAATAACTATATTTCTTATGAATAGAGGAAATCACAGCGAAGGATTATTATTATATTTTTGGTTCAGTATGACAAAGAAAGAAAAGGAAATTATTGCTTTATCAAATCAGTGCTTTTGGCCTACGTGAATACATTTTCTATATGTAGATACAGAATATGTAAAAAATAAACATTTTTCTATATCTTAAAATACATATACACAAGCACAGACACAAAAACAAATTATATAGGCAAGATATATTAAATAAATGTTTTTCCTCATCAAATATGCTGGAATCAAATTGTCTGAATCAAAAGTGAGAGCTTTCTAATGTATAAGATAGAAAAAAATGGAGAGATAAAATTGTAGAATATATTTTCATTGATAAAGCGTATTTTATGCATTAAAATAAATATTTCAAATATTAAATATGTAGCCCTAACTGGTTTGGCTCAGTGGATAGAGCATCGGCCTTCGGACTCAAGGGTCCGAGGTTTAATTCTGGGCAAGGGCATGTACTTTGGTTGCGGGCACATCCCCAGTAGGAGGTGTGCAGGAAGCAGCTGATTCATGTTTCTCTCGCATCGATGTTTCTAACTCTCTATCCCTCTCCCTTCCTCTCTGTAAAAAATCAATAAAATATATATTTTTTTAAAAGGGAATTAATTAGTGGAGATATTTTAATATTGCTATTTGCCCTTTATAATAGAAGTGTGAGAGATAAAAGGAAATTATTAAAATTTATATGAAAATAATATATAAATTTATCAATAAATAAACAGTAACAAAAGGATATAACAACAACAGAGGCATGATATAAAAATGACAAAACATGATATGAAAACAAAAAAAACATGCTATAAAAGCAACAGTGATGCAAACAATGACTGATAAAGTTATTAAACTTATTCTAATATCTCCCTGTACACCACATTAAGAGTGAAAACACTTTCAGAGTGCTTGACTAATTTCCCTTGTCATGAAGTACTTAGTATATGCTCTTCAAACTCGAGAGAAAGCAACATATAACTGATCATGTGCAAAAACGGATTCAGGTAGGAACATGCCTACTCTGTCTAGAGTTTGTCCTTGTGATTTATTAATAGTCATCACAAATGCTGCCATCACGGGAAACGGTCATCAAATCAATTTAAATGGGAGGCCAGTGTCAGATGGGAACAAATTAATTCTTGGAATCAGCACAGCCTCTCCCTCTGCAAATCCTGTTAATACTTCAGCTTTGATAATGTTAGGTCTTAATCTTTTGATAATAAATCTGGTACCATTACTATTGAGATTTTTCAATAGCATGATGATTGCAACCACTTTCAATTTTAATTTATGACATGGCATTCCCGAAGGAGTAATACTATTAAGAAATTCAATGGGAATTTCTTCCTTTTCAGCATCATCTGTGGAATCAATGGAATCATCACTCAAATATGTGTGAAAATCTCCATCGAGTATATCCAAATTTTCTTCATTTAATTTTTGAACATGCTCATTTTTTGGACAAAGAATTGCATGTTTAGATATATTTTTAATATTATCTATAGCAGTGGTTCTCAACCTTGGCTGCACATTAGAATCACCTGGGAATTTTTTAAAATCCTTATTCCTGAGCCTCATCCTCCAGAAATTGTTTCTTTGTTATGGGGTGGGGCCACAACATTAGTAACAAAGAAACAGAGTTAAAACTTTATTGTGGGGAGCCGCTACAGTGTTTTGGACAGGTTCAAGCCTTGGATTGATGAGAGGGCACAGTCCTCTCATTGCCACGTGCAAGTCCCAGCTTGGAGGGTAGGGCCCTCCCAGCACAATTATAGCCAACAGCTGTAGTTGTAAGCTTGAACCGATGGTCTGAATACATGGCCCCACATGCCTGAGTGATGTGGGCTTGATAGAGTTCAGGTGCATGTAGCTGAGTAGGATTGAAACCCAGGAGAATGTTGTAAACATCTTGGTCACGCCCTTTGCCTCATAGCATTTGCTATAAAATAAAGGCATGGCTGTGGGCATGGTTGCTGTCTCTCAGAGAAGCAGCGTCCCACTGAGACCTGGCTTTCATTCTCTTGTCTGTCTTTTCTAAGCCTTTCAGCTGCCCCCACTCAGGTTCACCCCTGGCCATGCTCCGAGAGCAGGTTCCTGCCTCAAACCCCACGCTTACACAAAACAGCTCCAGGAAACAGCTCAGGGGAGGGCACAGCCATTGCCAAGACAACCCCTGCAGGACTGATTTCCTTCCGCTTGGTTGCGGTGGTTCTGGAAAGACATGATGGACACCACCCATGGTTTTTATACAAATATATATATATATATAAACAATTTCAGTGATAAAAAGGAATCAAAAGAAAAAACTGTATAAATTTGTTAAAGCATAGAAAATATAAAGAACTTACATCTTTCAAGGGGAATTATTCAGAAAGTTATCAGAATAATATAATTTTCAAGGAAAGCCTATGAAGATGCATGTGAGACAGAAGACTAGGGTGGGGAACAGGGAGAGACAGCATTCCATGGCATTCCTGCATTCCGTGGAGATGCCATAGGTCAGCATTGGCAGGCCATTGATTTCACCTGCTTCCTGTGAGTTGATGCTATTGTTCTGAACTACCCAAGCTAGGGAATAGTGAAAAGCCGTAAACGCTTTTCTCTGTCTTCTTGGGCAACATGTTCTAACCATCTGAGGTTAATAATGACAATCTGCTTCATCAATCAGGACATTAAATTTGCCAGTAAACAGGAAACAAAGGGGAAAGTCATGGTAGGGAGGGTTAATTTATTAGCTATCCCATTTATTGTCCCTGGAATACTGTTTTTGTTGTTGTTGTTAACTGTTAATTTTCTCTTTCTCTGTCAAGATAGGTCCCGTTAATTGTGAATAATTCCCACAGCCTATGTTTTAAGTGGATTGTGATTAAATTATGAGACTTCAAGTATATGCCTATGAAATATATAACCCGCCACCATATTTTTCTATATATTTATAGTGTATATTGGAGGGTTGGGGAAATATACGGACTTCAGTTTCAACTTGTAGAGAAGATATTTAGGAGATCCTAATAGCTCTTCATGTCAAAGTTACCTACAATGCTGAAGTACTAGATTCTTCTTAGAAACAAAATTATTCTAGATTTTCCGGTTGAACACCTAGGATGTACTGGTTGTGGTTTCTTTCTGATTAAATTGGTAAACTCCTTTTCCTGATTTCAGGCTACCTCTGAGAAATTATCTTAGTATTTTCAAATGACTCCCAACCGGTTTTATGCTTGTGATCTGTGAGCTGTATGGGACTCCTGTAATCCTCAGGTAGCACATATGGAAGACAAAGTCCAAAGATTTTTAAGGTGAATTTTTTTCAGTCGCATAGCAGAGCTGTAACAACACAGAATTTGCATTGTACCTAACAGCATCGATGTTATATGCTGCAGCTTCCCTCTCTCTTTACTGCCATTTGTTAGATAATTCTATTTGTTAACAGCCAGGTCTTTGCAGACTATTTCTTCTAAAATAACAAAAACAAAGCAAACAAACCCTTAGAATAAAGCCAATTCTTCTCCAAGGAAGCACTGAATACAGATTTGAGATTCAAATACAGTATAGCTAATTTAATAAAATTCAAATCCCATTTAAAGAGTTTATTTGAAATCCACTCCCTAATAAGAAATCTAGCCCTAGCTGGTTTGGCTCAGTGGATAGAGCGTCGGCCTGTGGACTGAAGGGTCCCAGGTTCGATTCCAGTCAAGGGCATGTACCTTGGTTGCGGGCACATCCCCAGTAGGCGTTGTGCAGGAGGCAGCTGATCGATGTTTCTCTCTCATTGATGTTTCTAACTCTCCCTATCCCTCTCCCTTCTTCTCTGTAAAAAATCAATAAAATATATTTTTTTTAAAAAAAGAAAGAAATCTAGGCTCATGGAACCTAGTGAAATTTTAAAAAATAAACCCAAAATTTTAAAAATCACTCTAAAAATTCACAGAAGCTTAGAACATTTTTGCATGGTTTCTCTTTGGCCCTTTTAGTTGCAAGATCTCCTGGAAATGTCTTTGCTGGGTGTAACATTTAATTAAACTGTATACTAATACTCCTCTTCAGAATAAAACTAAGTCAGGGATCTGATTCCGCCCCTGCTCTCACTTTATTCCTGACTCAAAGTATTCTTTTAGTTTCCAGGGAGACAAAAGCTAACACAAACATAAAAAATTAATTCTCATTAATCTTTTTATTTAAATAATTTTTATTAATTTCAGAGAGGAAGGGAGAGGGAGAGAGATAGTAACATCAATGATGAGAATCATTGATTGGCTGCCTCCTGCACGCCCCACACTGGAGATTGAGCTGGAAACCCAGGCATGTGCCCTGACTGGGAATCAAACCATGATCTCCTGTTTCATAGGTCGATGCTCAACCACTGAGCCAGGTCGACTGGGCTCATTAATCTCAATATTCCAGAAAACGTTTTCAAAATTAAAGGAGAACTTTCATATACCTTCATATACCATTTGTTATAGTAATGTTATCTCTGCTGCTATATAAGTTCTATATTTCTTCTTAAAAGCATATGCATATGTAGCTAATAAAATAGTTGGAAAAAAAGTTGTTTGGGAAAATCTCAAGCTCTGTGATCTAAGAAATGCTTGAGTTTTATCAATTGAGCTGAAAAAAGAATCATTTTAATGGGACCCCACAAAGAATTCTTTTGTGATATAAATAATCCCTACATAAGGCAAAGGTTCATTCCCCAATTCACATGTATAATCAGCTTTCATTAACTGGAGCGGTCCTATGCAGTCATAAAGTTATCTTTGTAACAGCTCTCAAATAAATAAACAAATGGTTCTTTGCTGCAAGTTTAATGCTATCACTTCTGGTCCAAGTGCAGAGGTGCTCACTCGCCACAATAGCTCTACACAATGTGTCAGACAGGTACACTTCTGGGAAATAACGGTGTCAGACAGATCAGCCTGGCATGAAGCTATCAGCAAAGAGGCCTCTTTTTGAAAATTGAGAATTACCAAGCAGCAAATGCAGCTGGCTTTCAATTATTGGCTGTAGCTTGGACAGGCAATGTTTTGGTGTGGGCTTTCCTTTTTCCATTTGTATACAGCAAGCAATCACTGTCAGTGTCATCAGCATGGCATCTGAATGACAGTAATGTATGAATACCGAGATGGACACACCAAAGACAGCCATTGTAGGGGTTGTGAGGAAGGGGCAGAGTTTTGAGGGGACATGAAGCTAAACGTGACAGGTTTGGGCAAAAGATAGATGGACGGGATAGGAGAGAGAATGAGAGAGAGACAGAGAGAGCTTAGAGTTTACAATTTAAGAAGAGGTGGCAATGCATACAGAATAGCCCTAGAGAAAGACTGAGTTGCTGTGCCTTGACATTATTAATCAGTAAGTGCATACATGTCATTTCCCTGCAGTCTTTACTTACATAAGCTTAAAAAATAATATCAACCAAACAGTAAATACCTGGAAAAAACAGTAACACTGTTTTCAAATAAAAGTCTATATTTTCCTCTTTTGTGTTCTGAATGTTCTATGGATAGTAGAAGTCTTGCCCTGGCCAGGTGGTTGGAGCATCGTCCCATATACAAAAAGGTTATGGGTTTGATTTCTGGTCAGGTCACATGCCCGTGTTGCAGACTCAATCCCCAGTGTGGGGCTTGCAGGAGGCAACCAATCGATGATTCTCTCTCATCATTGATGTTTCTATCTCTCTGCCTCTACCTTCCTCTTTGAAATCAATAAAAATATATATTTTTAAAAGAGAAAATAAGAAAGTTTTTACCATTTACACTGCCTGTGGCATATTTATTTATTCAAATGTCAAAGTGTAACTTTCCTGTGTATGAAATATTTTAGTATATGTAATGCATGAGAAACTTATTTATTGTATCATATATATTAGAAGAATTTCTTTATACTTTTAAGTGACTATATATTTTTAAAGATAGCTTAATATTATAAATATTATTGGCATTACAAAGTAAAATTGCTTTTTTTTTCCTTTCCAAACCTCTTACTTTTCCTCTTTTGAACATTGTACTGGTAAGAATTTATCCTGATTCTAAAATGTAGAAATGAGAAATTTATTAAAGCAAGACCATTTCTATCTGATCTGGATAATCAGAAACCATTAAATATTTCTAAGAATTAGGTTATAGATATAACTGTATATATCAGGATTCCACACAACCATGCCTAGAAGAATTCCACTCCTGCAAGTCTCCATCTATATCCTTTGTTGCTCTGCAAATGCAGCCTTAGAGAGTAGATAAAATATACAGAGCATGGAGCAAAAGTAGGATTACAGTGGTTCGTACAGAAAATAATGCAATAATTAATCAATAATAATTCAAAAACAAACTGTTTTGTGTACTCACAACTGTTAACCTACTTTTGCCAACCCTTGTATATTCACACATTTCAAATAGGAGGCCCAAGTTTCCCCCCAGGGTCGCTTATAACTACTACATAATTACACCTCACAGAGGTCTGGACCTGATCAAGGTTGAGGTGAAGCTTTCAAAGTTTACTTAAGGATAAAAAAAAAAAAGAAAAGAAGAAGAGAGTTTTAAATTATAAAGTGATAAACTAAAATACATGAGGATAAACAGTAACACATTATCAAGGTTTAGGGAAAAAAATCTATAATAATAAAAGCATAATATGCTAATTAGACTGGACAGCCTTCCTGGACGAAGTCGGGGCTGCAGTTGCCACCACAGTGAGTGAGGGATCCAGGCAGCTGTGGCTGCAAAGGCCTACTCTTGCATGAATTTCCTGCACCGGGCCTCTAGTAAAAAGTAAATAAATGTTCCCATTATTTAAAAATAGTTAAAGCCTAAATCTCACTAGAGAAGCTTTTGTGAGGTATTTCATTCCTGATGCTCAAAAGCATTCCCTTGAGAAGGAAATGGAAGTCGTTTCAGGTACTGTCAAGCACCATATTGGTAACATCAACATGCATGTCAAACCTCAAAGTTTTTAAAATATGAAACAATTGTCTTTTATATTTTGGGTCTTATCTTTGGTATGTATAATGAATTAATCATAATATAATTTCCCTCAATTTATTTTTATGGGAATTACATGGCTAAGCACCTCGTTAAATAATAATTACTTTATAATTTGATGAAGACCATTTATGAAAGCTGATGAATTCTTTGGATAAAATGAGCCACAATTGGGATGGGGATGGGGAGTATGCAATTAAACGCTAACAGTACTTCAACATACAGAATTGGCGATTCACATTTTTGTGAAAATCAAAATTTTAAAAAAATTTACTTCTTTTCAGGATGAAATGTGACTCTTATCACCAAGCATTGGTCTTCAAAATTGCATGTTTCAAATCACCTATGAGAAAGTCTGAACTTTATAATCAAATAGTGTCATTATATTAAATAAAAAGATATTGCATCATTTGCCTTGTTTTTACAAAATGAAATTATTTTATTTCATACTGAGATTCACTGGTTTTTAAAAAGAAATATTCTTAAATATGCAATTACTCTGTTTTTAGAATGCGCAACTAAAGTGAGGGAAGAAACCTTTCCAATTACTCAGGTGAATAGTAACATCAATTGACTAATAAGATCTTAAAACAACAAGAACAATAGCTTACAAGACAACTAGGCAAACTTAATAACTATGTGTGGAGATTTGAAAAGGCAGCTAAGAAAGTGGGTTACATACTGGAAGAAGATTCAGAGAGGCAGAAAAACAAATCTTAACACTGCAACAAATTTAGAGCAGAAGAAAATAAGAAAACCAGTAGTCCTGGCATGAAATGAAGTGCATGAAAGCACTCTAGACACAAGGATACTGTTTTGTCTGTTTATTTTAACCCAAAGATTTCACACCAGGAGTTTAATACTGCCTAAAATGGAGAAAACAAAGAATGAACACACACACACACACACACACACACACACACACACACACACACACACTGCACACACACCATGCACAGGCATGCACCAGGAGTCATGTCTGCGCCCTCAGCCAGTGAGCCAGTGGGGAATGGAAGCAGTGGGAAAACTCAGAAGGCTTTTCTTTTATTCTTTTTACCTCTGTTGCTGTTTTAAAATGTATCACTCTGTGTATTGCTTCTATTTTTATATTTTCTTTTAAAGTTCTATTTTCGCATTTGTGTAATGTATGATTGCCACTTAAAACGCTGCTTTCGCATCTGACCACTAGGGGGAACCCTCATTGCACGAATTGCTGCACAACCAATACAGCAGTGATCTTGACAGAGGGCAGTGACTTAAATTTTACTTTTGGCTAATTTCAATGCAGAATTTGTTCTGCCATTGCTATATTTTTTAACCTTTGACCTGAAAATTTGACATCGCTGCATTCTTGATTTTGAGATGTGAAGCGGCTGCTACTAAGTGTTATTAATATTCAGACACAGTTTCCTGAGAACAGAAATGTGAGCTTAAATAGCTCCTTCCAATTTTGCATCAGATTTCTGTTCTCTTTAGGAAACACAAACCCTCATGGGTATGCAGCATCAACTATTTCAGTTTCACATAGTTTCTTATATCTATCTTCTATCAGTTTAAAAATATTCAAAGTTTTTATCAGCTAATGAGAACATGTATTATTTAAAATTTTCAAGATTTCAATGTAAAAATAAAATGTCAGCCCAATTGCTTTTAAAGTATTGAATTTATTATATTATCACTAGTGAAAAGAAACGATTCTTGTATCTGTTTATCTATTTGCCATTTCAAACAATCTTAGTAATTCAGTTTCATTCAAAAATTATATTACATTTACATTCACAAGTGAAAAACAGCTTCTCACAACATTCTAGTATGACTTTTACTTAACAGAATAATAAAATAAGTCAAAAGAAAAGCGTATTACATCTAATGAAACTAATTATAACTATGATAATTGATAAACTCTAGAATTTCTATGTAACACATGCACCATTCAAAGAAAAATGGAGGAAATTTATATGAAATGTATATGAAAATATTGGTTATTCTATTTGCATGAGGGCAATGAGATTAATTGAACTGTTTCTTATTTAAGCAGTTATCAATGAAAAACAGAATCTTTAATAAATTCTCTCTCTATAAAAAAAGCCAGAGACCATAGCGCCGTCACGACCATAACGACCTAACGACCGGTCATTATAACACCCACTCCAGCCAGCGAACCAGCCTGATCCGGGCTGGATTGCCCCCAACACTTCCATCAGGGTGGCCAGGTTCCGATCAATCGATTGATTGATAGGTGGCAGCAGCGACTGGCGAGAGGGAGGAAGGCAGACTTCTTGGTCCCTCCCCCTGGCCCTCAGGTTCCAATCAATCCATCGGTGGGCGGGGGGGGGGGGGCAGAACTGGGGACTGGCAAGTGGGAGGAAGGCAGACGCTTGGGCTTGGTCCCTCCCCCCAGCCCACAGGCTCTGATTGATCAGGGAATGGCTAATGGGGGAATTGGGGTGAGTGGCGCACGGGGACTGGTGAGCAGGTGGAAGGCAGACCTCTTGGTTCCTCCTCCCGGCCCTTGGGCTCCAATTGATTGGTGGCAGTGGCAGGGTGGAACTGGGGACTGGCAAATGAGCAGAACATGGCCCTGATCTCAGGCTAGGCCTAGGGGCCCTAACCACGCACATGCGCTGGCTTTCTAGTGTTAATATAAAACAACAGATTCAGTCCTTAGTGACAGAATTTGGAGAGCTTCTGAGTTAGTGGACACGTTGTGCCTGGAGAGCTCAGGGAAGGTGCGAGCCCTTTTCCCGTGTCTTGCCTTTGCTTACTTTCTTCCATCTGGCCGTTAATCTAGTGAATAAGTGGGTTTCTTAAGTTCTGTGAGCTGCTCTAGCAAATTAATATGCCCCGCAAATCCTTCCATGTAAATTTATGTAGATTTCCTCCATTTTTCTCTTAATAGTGCATGTTTTACATAGAAATTCTAAAGTCTATCAATTATCATATTTATAATTATTCATTAGATGTAATATGCTTTTGACTTATTCAGAAGATGAATGCCTTGATAATTCCTTTTCAGCTTTCCTACCTTATTTTAATATATGTATTAGCTATTTTAATTTGCCTTCTCTGTCACTTTTAATTCTCTCCCTCCTCCAACTCCCCCAAATCCTTATACGAGTATAAGGCTTGAACTATCCAAAGAGTAAAAATAATAATGTGGCTTTCCTACTCCCTTTAATTTTTACATTGGTTTCTAATGTTTCTGCTCTGGCCCTGATTTTATCCTTCCTTCTTTTCTTTTATTAAAATTATCTTTGCTTTGAGTCCGTGCCAGTCCCTGGAAAGTAAAGTGACATACTTGCACCGAAAGATTTTTGACTCCATAATCACATTATATCACCACATTTTAAAAGTAGCAATTAGAGGTGATGACAGGATGTTCTACAAAATATATACACCTCACACCGATGCAAGCATATTAGAGAAAACCCTTGACAAAATGCCACCCATATCCCCACAATAACTCCAGTCTTTGTTTTTGCATGCTAGCCAAAAATAAAAGTGAATACACAGTCAATATTCTGAATCGACATGATTCCATATTGAATAAACCACTTATTTTAGCAAATATTATTTTAGTTACAAGTAACAAAAACCCATTTGAAAATAATTATATTAAAAAAGAGGAAATATGGGGATATCTCACAGATTTCAACAGCAAGAGGTCTTCCCAGGGTCTGTGGTCAGGCACTAGAAAGCCACCAGGAATTGAGGGAACTGCTCTTTCTCTCACTCAAAGCAGCTCATCACTTATCTTACTTATCTGTGTTTGTATATGCTTCATTATCTTTCTGAGGAACCCTTTTCTCTACTTCCCCTTGCCACATAATAATTTTACAGGTCTATTTTCATAAGTGGTCACTGTTCACTCATAAACCTGTCAGAGAAAAATTGCACTGGGAAAATTTACCAAGCAAAGAAGATTTTGTTGGACTATTGATGTAAGGGAGAGAAGCTGACCTCAACTCTGTGAAACAAAGGTAGAATGAAGTGCTGGGCGAGCCAGTGAAACTGTCCTGGAAGATGTTAGTGGGAGGCTGATTAATAGGATGAGCATCGTGAGTTATTCCTGAATTTACAAACATTTTTCTCTATGACTAGGCTGTGCTTGCTGACTGGCATCCACGCAAGTTAGGGTCCTAACTTTAAAGAAACTGGGATATACGGGAGGCATCTTTCAAATGAATTACTCTCAGGTCCTTGAAAAAAATCTTTCCTGGGTTATAAACTGTCAGGAGGCTTGGAGAAGGCATACCTACATTTCAAAGGGGCATAAAAATCATTTTCAATTACAAGCTTTCGAAAGTAAGTGCACTAAGGAAAAAGAGGCCGGTGGCCTGTAATCAGAAGAAATGTGTCTAATGGTTAGCCAAGCTGCGGGGAACATTAAGGTCTTCTTGCTCAAACCCAAAGTAGCAAGCATCTTTCAATCAGGATTCTAGATCCTCGGGGGAGTAAAATTGATTGGATCAGGAGAGGGTAAATGTCTGACCCAGGTCCAACCAGAACTCGCTGTTTAAGTAGTATACCCTGGCCTCAGGGAAGGGCACTTCTCAGAGGCCTGGGGGAGAGCTGTGCAGGTCTGCAAAGGTAGATACTGGGAACATTTGCTGCACTATTACCCTGAAATGATTGTCTAATATTTTACAAGCTTAAAACATTAAAGTTATCTCTCCCAATAAGCTTGGTGCCGGTCACATTTAATTTGCTCAATGCAATGTAGATGGAATGAACAAATTAGAGCAGCTTTCTTATTGAAGAAGCACTGCAACCTTTCTGTTTCCTTATTATTTTTTAATTTTTTAAATATATTTTTATTGATTCAGAGAGAAACATCCATGATGAGAATGAATCATTAATTGGCTGCCTCCTGCACGCCCCCTTCTGGGGATCGAGCCCAAAACCTGGGCATGTTCTCTTGACCGGAATTGAACCCGGGACCTTCAGTCTGAAGGCCAACTCTCTATCCACTGAGCCAAACCGGCCAGGGTCTGTTTTCTTATTGAAGAAGTAATGTTCTTCTTCTGAAAAAGAAAATAGAAAAAAAAATTGTACAAAAAATAAGAAAAAATAAAAACCTGTCTCTAGAACTAAGATTTATTTCCAAATGTTTGTACATTTTATTCACAACTCAATATACAATGGCTGATTTTTTTTGTATTTTGCTCTAATAAATACAAACGTTATGAAGTCTAAGGGGGCAAGACAGCCATCAGTCGTAGGACAGATGCTGAAAGCTTCTTCTATTGTTTCTCAGCTGGTGCCCTTTACTGAGGGAGATCTCCTGTGGTACTCACTGGCAGCAGCAGAGAAAAACATTTTATTTTATGGAAGAAATTAGATGCACATCTGTTCCAGAAATTCTATGTTTATTCACATAGACCATGTGAATTTAAAAACTCTAACCCTTTGAGAAAGCATGGAGGGACCTGGAGAGTATTATGCTAAGCAAAATAAGCCAGTCAGAGAACAACAAGTGTCACATGATCTCACTTATATGTGGAATCTAATAAATAAAATAAACTGACCAACACAAAGGATCCAGAAACATAGAAGCATGGAACAGACGGATGTATTTCAGAGTGGGTGGGGAATCAGGAAGAGATTAACCAATGAACTTATATGCATATATGCATTGCTGATGGACAGACAATAGTGCAGGGAAGACCTGGGAATGCGATGGGAGTGGGAGGGGGAGAGGGTAAATGGGAGAAAAAAAGGGGACATCTGTAATACTTTCAACAATAAAGATACATTTTTAAAAATAGCTTGTATACAACAGGAGGTTTTAAGTCACATCAATATATGAGGACCTGTGAGATTTAGCCCTCTTTCACTCGGGTTCAATCTAAACACAGCCTTTTGTCCTAACTGGTTTGACTCAGTGGATAGAGCGTTGGCCTATGGACTCAAGGGTCCCAGGTTCGATTCTGGTCAAGGGCATGTACCTTGGTTGTGGGCACATCCCCAGTAGGAGTGTGCAGGAGGCAGCTCATCGATGTTTCTAACTCTCTATCCCTCTCCCTTCCTCTCTGTAAAAAAGCAATAAAATATATTTTAAAAAAATAAAAATAAACACAGCCATTCATTCCTCCAGTAGTTAAAAACCTGTGGTTCTCTCTGTTGTAACCAACCTAAGAAAAGTTGTTATAATTAATTTGTCTTTCTGTGTCTATTTAACGCGTGTTTTAAAAAATGCTTTTTCACATCTACATCACTAGCACTGAGCTTTGTGGATCTTCAGTAAGTAATTGCAGAGTGAGTACATAGTATATGCATGAAAATAGAAAAAAAAATGAAATCCCTGAGATTCTTAAACCCAGATATCATTATTCTTGAACATATAGACTTAGTCTGAGGATGAAACCTAATTGTCTTCCTTTTATTAAGAATTAAATAAAATTAAATTAAATATTGTTAAATAACCATAAACATGCATACAAAGAGGAACTCACATAGATGCAAATTGTCTGTGAATTATTCATTGCCTCAAGCTGATTGGACTTTAGGAAGTAAGATTCTAGATAAAAAAGAACTAAATTTATAGGCCTATATAATTTTTTAAATGCACAAGAGAGATGACATATCCTTTTTTGTGCAGCTGTTGTCTTTGTTGCTAGATTCCTGTCCCCCTTCCTTTTTCATCCCCATGTCACCCTAGACATGGAAATTGTTTTAACAACTGGTTTATATTTTTATTTCTATTTTCAGAGAAGGGTGTTCTTCTATCTACGAATACTTAAGGGAAGATCTTACTCCTCTCTGCTTTCTCTAGAACAGTTTCCCATCTAGGTATTATACTCCCCTCCATTGACTGACTCTTCATTAAAACACAGTTCTCCATTCTCCTCTTCTTCTTCCTCCTTCTCTTCCTCCTCCTCCTCCTCCTCCTGTTTCTCCTCCTCCTCCTTCTCCTTTTTCACTCTCTATACTTATGTCTCAGATTTTATTGGCATCAGCCATTATTTTTGTTCCACAGGAGGGCAGGGTGTTCCAATTATTTTCTAACAGCCTCAGTTCTACTACCTGTTTGAAAATACTAATACTATGATTTAGGTGGAAGAAGAGTTTTCTTTTTTTCTCTCATTCCTGATTGAAAATCCTCATTTATTGGCCAGCGGGCGTGGCTCAGTGGTTGAGCATCAACCTATGAACCAGGAGGTCATGGTTCAATTCCTGATCGGGCACATGCAGGGGTTGCAGGCTTGATCCCCAGTAGGGGGTGTGAAGAAGGCAGCCTATCAATGATTCTCTCTCATGACTGATGTTTCTATCTCTCTGTCTCTCTCCCTTCCTCTCTGAAATCATTAAAACATATTTTTAAAAATCTTCATTTTTTCCCCTGTAAATTAAGACTCCTCATGCAATCCTATTCAAATTTCTCCAACTTTTGGACATCTGGTTACAGTTGTTATGTACTTCTTACTTCTGAACTGCAGGTTAGGACTGTGTCTTGTTCACCTTTTATTTCTAACTCCTGTTTTAGTGATTCACACATCAAGAATCTCAATGAATGCTTGTTAAATGAATACAATAATAAATGAGCCAATGAAACATCCAGATTTATCATGCAACTGTCAATGCATATGAAAAATTAGAGTTATTTTTTGACTCAGAAGAAACTCTAACCTCTTTTTTTGTTTTTCTAAGTATATGACTGTATATAAAACACATATAAATTTAATTAAATGTTAAGTAACTATATAGATCATGACCATGAATAAGATAAATAAATCAAGGACCACAGTTTTCAGGAAAAACAATTTTGACCATGCTTCAAAACAAGGCTTTAAAATAATTTGGTTTATTTAATGATAATTAGAAATGTTATTTGAAATCATACTACAAATTTTTGAATAATTTAAAATGATTAACTCAATAAAATATTAATAAAAAAGGAATTGGCTACATATGGAGATATCAGTGATATAATAAATTTAACTTTTCTAATATACCAGCGTCTTGCCCATAACTAATTCCTCTACTCCATAGGCCTTTCTTTCTATACATGGGCTCTATATGTCCCACTCTGCACTTTATTGCATACAAAATGAAATAATCAATGAGAAATCAAACTATCCTTTTAAAGCGATTAGAATCATTTATCCAGTCACAAATTATTTACTAAATACTTAATATCTTAATACTCTGATCTAAAAAAACAGGCCTTTAAAAATTATATGAAGTGCATTAGTGAAGTATTTTTTAGTAAAGTATTTTTTTAATTCTAAAATGAAATTTAACACTCTTTATTTTATTTTTAGTGCTAATTTATTGGTAATGATCATTGGTCTCTTGGTTCTTTGTAACTCATGGTCTTTTTGAAATCAGTAAGTTCTCATTCTCTCTGGTTATGGAACTTAGTGCATTTTTTTTTTAAATATGCCTTTTAGTTGATATTGTTGTTAATTAATGGCAAATAACATTACCTGAGGATGTGAGTGTGTTACTTTTAATGAAGTGTTTAAATAAATGAGCATGAGAATCAGTAAAGATTTTAAGCCATAACATTATAAGCCTGGCATCAGAGGCTCTTGACAGAGGTGAACACTGAGAATCTATTAGATAATGAGATATGAGAAGGTCTCCTCATAATTGAAAGTGGTCCCTGGGTTCTTCAGATGTCACATGACGTTATACTTGTGACTACTTTAAAAGCCATTTTTTTCAGTCTCTTTGTAAAAAATCTTGCTTGATTTGCCAACCTTTGAACACTACTGCCTGGAGTGGAGAACAATTAGATTCATTAATTTGTTTGCCTTCTCTTGATTTAATACACCCTCAGTAATAGAGCTCACTAACAATTGTAGTCTTGACTTTACTGCTTATTAGTAAAATATACTTTCAACTGAATATTAAATTATCACCAAATAATGTGTATAAAGAGAGAGCATTTCAAAGCTAGAAGAAAAAAAACACCTACTTTTGGCACATAACTTTCAGAGACGCAGGATTTTATGCTCAGAAACACAAAACCCTGTGGCATAATGCGCTCATTGTAGTTTTGCTAAGTTAAAAATAGCTTGTATACCACTCACATAAATTACCTCAAAGTGGATTAAAGACTTAAATGTAAGACTTGAAACCATGAAACTCCTACTAGAAAACTAGAATGAAATTCCTTGACATGGGTCTTGGTGATGATTTCTTGGAAATGACACATAAAACACAAGCAATAAAATTAAACAAAAAATAAACAGGTGAGACCACATTAAACTAAAAAGCTTCTGTGCAGCAGAAGAAACAATCAACAAAGTGAAAGACAACCTATGGAGTGGTATTTGCAAACTATGTATCTGATAAGGAGTTAATACCCAGAATATATAAAGAACCCATACAAGTCAATAGCAAAACCCAAATAACCCAATTAAAGAAAATAGGCAAAGGATCTGAATTTCTCCAAAAAAAGGTATACTAATGGCCATCAGGTTTGTGAAAAGATGCTCAACCTCACTAGGATATACAGGAATGTTGTTGAGAGAGTGAACTCTAAGAATTCTTATTGTAATAATGATTGTTTTCTTTCTTTTCTTTCTATAGTATCTATACAAGAAGATGAATGTTAGCTGAATCAATTGTGGTAATCATTTCCCAATATATGTAAATCAGACCATCATGCTGTACACCCTATACAGTAATTCATGTTTTCATCAATAAAACTGAAAAAAAAATTCTGGCACAAAGTAAAAAAATAATAATACCTTTTATAAAAAGAGAGAAGATTTCTTGAGTATAAATTATTCGATGATTCTGTCATCACCTGGGGAGGGACACTTCATATAGTCAGTGGCTATGGATGAGTATTGAGTCTCCTAACAAATTAAATTTGACCTGAAAGGGTCTTGGTTGAAAGACTTCCCGTTTACTTTAGTGGATAGCTAGTTTTTAAACCTAACATCCTGCTTTAAATACTAAAAATGTTAGATTAAAAAACACATATCTAAAGATACCCCCCAAAAGAGCAAAAAACATGCAGACTGAGTTTTAGCTCAAAATATAACTAGAGAAGTAAGTGGAGTAACACATAGAAAAGTCACTTTTATTCTGAAAACATCCATCTATGCATTATACATTTGAGGGCTAGAGAGCCAAGATCATAACCTAGTATCCAAGCAAGATAGGTGATGTTCTGGGAGTCCTTTTCTACTTTCATAGGAAAACTCAGAAAGTTGCACCTTTGGGGGTAATGGCAGAAAACCAGACTTATTTTCCATATTCTGCCTGTAATCGTAAAAACCTTCTGTAAATGCTGCTAAGCTTCCATATACAATGGGTCCCAAAAATGCATATACACTTTGAATAGTTATAAAGGCAGTGTTTATTAAAATACGTTCTATTTTCAAAATGTAATAGGATCAGCTATTAAAGTGTGTATACATTTTTGGGGGGAGGATACCTGTAGAATAGGATGGAAAGGGAAGAAAAGTGGAAAAAGAAATGCCTTCCTTAGGCCTCAACCAACCTTCCCATGGGTTGGTCACACAGGTACACATGAAGTAGGTGGGCCAGTGACTCTCATAGTTTCAACTTCATCTGAATTTATTCCAACTGCTGAAATATCATTTTTAAGCAAAGAGTAATAAACAGTTGAATATCTGTAAGTACAACAGAGAAAAACTTGAATATGAAGCAGAAACAGTTATAATAAGAAGATAGTAGCATTTGACACTCACAGACTTAAAACAATGGATTTTTAAAAAATTGATTTTTGTTCTCTCTCTCTCTCTCTCTCTCTCTCTCTCTCTCTCTCTCTCTCTCTCTCTCTCTCTCTCTCTCTCTCTCTCTCTTTCTCTTTCTCTCTTTGTTAATCCTCACTCCAGGAAATTTTCCCATTGATTTCTAGGGAGAATGGAAGAGAGAGGGAAAGACAGAGAGAAACATCATTGATGTAAGAGGAACACATCAATTGGTTGCCTTCTGCACGAGCCCTGACCAGTGCCCAGGCCAGAGAGGAGCCTGCAACCAAGGTAAGGTGCCCTTGACTGTAATTGAACTCGGGACCCTTTGGTCCACAGGCCTATGCTCTATCCATTGAGCCAAACCGGCTAGGGAAATTTTGTCCTCTCTTTGAAAAGTAGGTGACAAACTTCAACATTATCTGAGACCATGAATGTATAAAGATTACATAGTAAGATTGAACAATAACCCAATAATTTCCAAATAGGAACACAAGACTACAATGAGAAAATTCAGGAGAGCGCCTCAGCACCAGCTAAGCCTGAATACAATTCCATCTGTCTCACGGATCTCGACCAAAATTGTTGGCAAAATTTCAAAAGCAACTACATGAGGACACAAGAGTAAAGAAGAGTGGAGCTTTCTGGGAGAGAAAACAAAATGTGAAGAACAAACTACACTGTGGGGAGTTTCCTCTTCATTTGCTTTTTTCTTCTTTATTTTTTGGCTTTGTCCCTGGTTGTCCCTGGTAACAAATCAGGCACAGACAACAAAAACTCCAAGAAAAATCTTTTCTTTCTGGCTAGAGGCCTGGGGAGAGAGTCCCTGGGAGCTGGACAGTCTGAGGGAGAACCTTGTTTTATTATTAGTTTTTCATCTTTTCTGTCTTTTTCTCTCCCAGCTGGTGAAAAATCCAAAAACAAAGCAAAACAAACAAAAACATTTTACTCATAAACCGTGAAAATGAGCTCTGGTACCTGCCAAGTATGGGGAAATCCCTGATTGAAGAGAGCTGGAGAGGAGCCTCTAACATTCGGTGCGGCCTAACACCGTGCCAGATTCCCACATGAGCTGTGCACCCATATAAGAAAACAGACACATTGCACAGGCTACCAGAGGGAAAGGACCACAGAGAGCACCAGCTTTCTTTCTTTCTTTCTTTTTTTAATCCTCACCCCAGGATATTTTTTCCATTGATTTTTAGAAAGAGTGGAAGGGAGAGAGAGAGAGACAGAGAGTTAACACCCTTGTGAGAGACATATTGATTGGTTGTCTCCCGCACATTCCCCTGGAGCCTGCAACCACAAGGTATATGCCCTTGACAAGAATTGAACCTGGGACTCTGTAGTCACCAGGCCGATGCTCTATCCACTGAGCCAAACTGGCTAGGGCCCAGCTATTTATTTTTTTAATTACTGTTCTCTTACACGTAATTTTCTTTGGATATTTTAAAGACTTATCTCTCTACCTTTTGTTTTCAGCAATTTGATTCTGATATGCTTCGATGTGGCTTTGTAAAAAATTATTCTGCTTGCAATTTGCTGAGCTTCTCAGAACAGTTAATATCTTTCATCAACTTGGGGGCAAATTCTGGGCCATTATGTTTTCAATTACTCTGCTTTCATTTCTGTCCTGAGATTCCAATGACATGTGTGTTTGATCATTTAAACTGGACCTACAAGTCTCTACCCCTGCTACTTTTTTTTTTTTACTTCTTTTCTTCCTGTCTGTTCAGTTTGAGCAATTTCCACTGACTTGTTGTCAGTCAGACCTCGCCTCTGCTTTGTCATTTCTGCAGGGTTGAAACCCTGATGTCTGTCTGGGACTGAGCTCAGTGCTCTCAGCTGTTCTCAGATCCTTGTCTCCTCACCACCTCTTCAGCAAACACACTTTAAGAATGTCTTCATTATCCATAATTTATTAGCCATGGAAATAGAGTAGCAGCAGCAACAACAAAGAAAACATTGACACAGCAATGATTTTTGCTTTTGGTCTTCAATTCCCAACATGCTAAATAAAACACTCATGCAAATTTTTACATTTCCATTATGCATCAAAACATCCAGGAGAAATGTCTCTAGTGCCTTAATGAATGAACAGGCCTAGAATTAGTAGGCTGATGTCAATATCATACCCTTTAAAAAAATTGACGTCTGAAGTCTTTGACTACTTTTCAAAATTAAAACTCATTGCTCAGTTTAACAACATCCCCAGAGGAGTGATCAGGTTGCCTCACGTATTTAAAAAGTGCTGACATCAATAATATATGAAAAGAACCGCCTGGTGAGACCAGGTGGGGAGTGGGAGGAAACAAATGAGTAAAATGCACTTTAAAGATCCTATCATTCTCAGCATCCTCACGGCTACCTCTCATCTCAGTCAACCCACCAAGCTAAGGGCAATGCTTTGAAGGGAGCACGGGAGAGGATGCATCCTTCTCAGAGGTGATTTTTTTGTGAGACTAGAAAGCATAACAAGTTGGGAAGGAAAACATATCCCAAAACTCTTGAACACTCATATTAAGGCCATGAACAATTTATGTGGCAAGGATTTTTTTTTGAAATTTAATTTTATTTGTTTATTAAACTTATAGCTGTGACAACATCCTATATAATAAAGAGCTAATATGCAAATGGTCATCACGCCCTCATGCCGTCATGCTGTAATGGCTCAGACACTGAACACTGAGGAGAGAGGAATAGGGACCAGCAAGGCACAGATGAGCTTGCAAGAGAGGAATGGGGACAAGCCAGACACAAATGAGCTTACGAGGGAGGAATGGGGACAAGCCAGACACAAATGAGCTTGCAAGGGAGGAATGGGTTCCAGCCAGGCTGAGGCCTGGGAGAGGGACAAGCCACCCACCTGGGGGTCCTGGGCACCAGTGACTGCGTCTGCAACTGCAGCCTGGGAGAGGGACAAGCTGCCCACCCATGGCCCTGGGCACCAGTGCCTATGGCTGTGGCCCAGGAGAGGGACAAGATGCCTGCTCCACAGTCCCAAGTGCTAGCGCTTGTGGCTGCACCCTGGGAGAAGGACCAGACGCCCATCCCATGGTCCCAGGCACCTGTGGCTGCAGCCAGTCTGGTCAAAGCTAGACCGGGTCCTGGGTGCCTGTGGCCAGCCAGAGGGAGGGAAACCCAGGTCCTGAGTGCCTGTGACTGGCCAGACAAGGGAATCCTGGGTCCCAGGTGCAGGGCAAGACAGAGGCAGTTAGGGACAATCAGGGTAGCAAGGGAGCAGTTAGGGGGGATCCGGCAGGCAGACAGGTGAGAGGTTAGGAGCCAGCAGTCCTAGATTGCAAGAGGCAGTTGGACATCCCCTGAGGGGTCCCAGATTGGAAAGGGTACAGGCCAGGCTGAGGGACCCCCCACCTTCCATGCACGAATTTCATGCATCAGGCTTCTGGTCCTATATAATAAAAGCCCAGCAACTGAATGGCAGAACAACCAGAATGACTGCTCCATCAGTCGCTATGAAACGCATTGACCACCAGGGGGCAGACGCTCAGTGCAGGAGCTGCCCCCTGGTGGTCAGTGCGCTACCACAGTGGGAGCCCCGCTTGGTTGACTGGGATGAGCGGCTGCTCCTGCTGCAAACCCTGGACCAACGGACAGGAACCCCGGCTGCGATCCTCGCCTCCTCACCCCAGGCTCCTCCTCCTTGCTCCCTGCTGCCTCCTCCGGACACCTACAGGCTGCACAGCACTGCTGCCAGGTCATAGAGCTGACCCAGGAGGCTGGGAGGCACGTTCATTGCTGCCGCAAGACTGAGGCCTACTCTGCCTTCTCTCAGTGCTACTGTCCCTGGGCCCAGCCCCGACTGGCTTCCTTGGAGAGGCAAGTGCTCCAGCTCCACAGGCGATGCTGGACCAGGGAGCAGCTACTCAGAGGGCAGGTCTACAGCCGCTCAGCTGACCGGGATGAGCAGCCCTCCCACAGCAGGCCAATCCCCGCAGGCCATGCCCCCCCATCAGTGCATGAATCCTGTGCACTAAGCCTCTAGTTAGTTAATAAGATTATATAGATTTCAAGTGTACATTTCTACACTTGAATATGTGAAATGAGTTTGTATATTGTGTCTATTACCCACAGTTCTATTTTTTTTCACTTCCTTCTTCATATGTGAAGACATCCATTTGGTTATTCAGCACAAACATAAAAAATTAATTAAACAACTACTATATGCCAGTTACAGGCTAGGCACTGTGGTGCACTGGTGAACAAAAGTGACAGAAATCTCTGACCTTTAAAGCTCCCATCCCAGAATTTCAAATATTTTCATAAGGAATGTTTGAAAAATAAATTGTTTTCAGTTCATGAAGTTTTTAACTTTCTAAATCTACAAAGTTTGAAGAACAGTAAAAGATGGCCATTAAACTGAAGTAGAATTGACATATTTCTCATGATGAATCCTTCTATCAAAAAATGTAAAATTTCTTTCCATTTATTCAGTTCTATTTTTAGACATTTAGGAATCTTAATATTTCCTTCATACAATATTTTCAAAATACATGTAAATTTTGTGTGAGCCATTTTATATTTTACTGATATTATAAATAGGTCTTTTAATTTTACTTTGTCACTTTTTAAAAATAAGAAATGCTTATAGATTACTATTTATAAACTCTATTATCCCATTACTTTGCTAATTCTGTTATCATTTGCAGTTTTCTAATGCATCTTTTGGACATTTCAATCACAGTATCTGCACATAGATATAGCTTTTCTTCTTTAATATTTCTTAAGCTTATGATTTCTTTTATTTAACTGGTTACACTGACTACATGTTCAATAGTAGAAATAACAATTTCTAATTTTTTATTTTTCTAATATTTAATATTTTTGAGGAACTTCTATAACGTTTTCTAGAGTGGCTGCCTCAGTTTTCAAAGGTGAAGGGATTTAGAAGTACAAATTGGTAGCTACAAAATAGTCACAGGATGTAAAGTACAGTGCAGGGAATATCCTATCTAATAAAAGAGAAACATGGTAATTAGCCATACATCCACTACCCTTCCCATTGGCTAATCAGGGCGATATGCAAATTAACTGCCAGCCAAGATGGCGGCCGGCAGCCAGGCAGCTTGAAGGGAACATGAGGCTTGTTTTCTTCAGTGACGGAGGAAACCAACGTTCTCCGCCTGCCGCTGCCGGCCTCTGAGCTTGCAGTTTGAAACATTGTTACAAATATAGAAGCTAAACAAAACCCCAGAAACCTGCTTTCAGTGAGCAGGGATCTCGGAGCTGGAGTTGAAACAGTGTTTTGATTATAGAACCCAAACAAACCAGATACCTCCTTTCAGCAGCTGAGGCCTAAGAGCTGGAGCCAAGCCTCAGAGCTAAAGCAGGCCCAGAATAAAAAAAAAAAGAAGAAAAGAAGCGGTTGGGAGCTTCAGTCACCCACCAGCCTAAAAACAGCACTCAGCCCCTCACACAGACTGGCCAGGCACCCCAGTGGGGACCCCCACCCTGAAGGGTGTGTGACCAGCTGCAAACAGCCATCATCCCCTCATCCAGGCTGGCCAGGACCCCCACCCTGATCCAGGACACCCTTCAGGGCAAACCAGCCGGCCCCCACCCATGCACCAGGCCTCTATCCTATATAGTAAAAGGGTAATATGCCTCCCAGCACCGGGATCAGCGGAGCCGCGAGGCCTCCCGGCATCGGGATAAGCGTGACAGGGGACAGCGCCCAAACCCCCTGATTGCTCTGCGGCTCTGTGTGTGACAGGGGGCAGGGCCACAACCTCCCTATCTGCCCTGCTCTGTTCTTGACAGGGGAAGGCACCCCAACCCTCTGATCAGCCCTGCTCTGTGCCTGATAGAGGGGAGCTCCCAACCCCCTGATCGCCCTGCGGATCTGTGTGTGACAGGGTTTGGCGCCCCAACCCCCTGATCAGCCCTGCTCTGTGGGTGATAGAGGGCGGCGCCCCAACCGCCCCCCACGGGCCCTGTTCTGTGTGTGATGGGGTAGAGCCATAACCTCCCCATCGGTCCTGCCCTGAGTGTGACAGGGTGCGGCGCCCCAACCCCCTGATATGCCCTGCTCTGTTTGTGACAGGGGGCGGTGCCCCAACTCCCCTATCAGCCCTATTCTGTGAGTGACAGGGGGAAGCTCCTCAACCCCCTGATGGGCCCTGCTCTGTGCTTTACAGGGGGGAGCTCCCCAACCCCCTAATCGACCCTGCTCTGTGCGTGACAGGGTATGGAGCCCCAACCCCCCCTGATGGGCCCTGCTCTGTGAGTGACAGGGGGTGGCGCCGCAACCTCCCCATCGACCCTGCATTGAGTGTGACGGGGGTGGTGCCCCAACCCCCCAATCTGCCCTACCCTGAGCGTGACTGAGGGTGGCATCGCAACCTCCCAATCCGCCCTGCTCTGTGCATGACAGGGGGTGGCGCCCCAACTTCCCAATCAGCCCTGCTCTGAGCCTGACCAGGGGCTGCACCTAGGAATTTGGCCTGCCCTCTGCCACCCGGGAGCAGGCTAAGCCAGCAGGTCGTTATCTCCCAAGGGGTCCCAGACTGCTAGAGGGCACTGGCTGGGCTGAGGGACCCCTCCTCCCCCCCGAGTGCACAAATTTTTGTGCACCGGCCCTCTAGTCTATATATATAAAAGCCTAAGCAACCATTACAACTGGTTGATTGGTTACTATGACATGCACTGACCACCAGGGGGCAGATGCTCAATGCAGGAGCTGCCCCCTGGTGGTCAGTGCACTCCTACAGCCAACCTCCTGTGGTCCCTCCATCCGCTCCGCTGGCCAGCCCCGATCGCCCGCCAGGCCGAGGGATCCCACCCATGCACGAATTCATGCACTGGGCCTTTAATAGTCAATAACGTAATAACTACACAAAGTGCCATATGGTTACTAGAAATATCGGGGTTAATACTCTATAAAGTATTAACTATCTAATTACTATCTGTACACTTGAAACTAATATAAAATAATATTGAATGTCAGGTATAATTGAAAAAAATTTAATATTAGGAACAAGAGTGTGTATCTTTTTCTTTCTCTTAACAGGAGGAATGCTTCTCGTATGTATCAAATAAAATGCTGATTTTTATACTGTTTATTTTAAAATCTATTTTAGAATTTTCTATTCTACTCTTACTAATACTGGTCTATTTTTATTTTTGTCAAAAATCTTGTTAATAATAGCAGCTATGATAGTATTCTTTTTGGATATATTTATATAATGAATTATATTAATGGTTGCCTTCATTGAAACATACTTACATTCTTGAAAAGAATCCCACTGGGGCATAATGTATTTTTTGTTGTTGTTGTTCCTTGTGGTATACTACTTGCTAAACTGTATTTAAGATTTTTGCTTTGATATTCATAACTAAATTGATTTGTAGTTTTTAAAAATAAATCTTTCTTAGAATTTGATAACAATGTATGTTCACTTCATAAAAGAAATGTTTAAAGTTTTTCAAACTCCTTTTGGGATCAATCTTACTGCATTATCCTTGTAAATTTAGAGGAATCCCTCTGTGAAAAAAATGGAGGCTCAGGACATTCTCTGTTTTGGTTTGTATTGGAGAGGGACTGCAGCTCATTTACACATTTATGCAATTCAAAGTCAAAATTACTCTAGATTTTTCTCTCTTAGTTGGTGTTTTAAATTTTCTTGTTAACAGTAACCTATGTATCCTTTACCCTCCCACACAAAGCTATCTCAAACTTCTGTTTCCCTTAACCCAGTGTTCTTGCTATGCTCCATTTGAATTCTATTTTCAGTATATCTTCTCATGAGTAGTACCTGATGCATACTTCAGAGGTTCAGAAGAACCTAGAACTGTGGTCAGCAAACCACGGCTTGCAAGCCACATGTGGCTCTTTGGCCCGTTGATTGTGGCTCTTCCACAAAATACCATGTGCGGGCGTACACGTATATTGCGATTGAAACTTCGTGGCCCATGCACAGAAGTCGGTATTTTGTGGAAGAGCCACACTCAAGGGGCCAAAGAGCCGCATGTGGCTCATGAGCCGCGGTTTACCACTGACCTAGACCAACACAATCCTGTAAATTCTCCTATATATTCTCCTATATACACAGTAGGTCCTCGGGTTACGTCAGAGATACATTCCTACAGTGCGGCGTAACAAGATTTTTGCTGTAAGTCAGAACCCACCTACATAAGCACCTACCTCACTCACATGGAGCACATACACAGCAGTAATGAAGTGAAACAGTAAAAAAAAAAAATTTAAAGAAAGATAACAATTCCTGACCTTTACTTGTGGTAAATAATAAAAAACATAAAGCACATATGTACATACATCAAAATGATGGGACTTTTTTTTTATAAATAAATGGGAGATGGCGATGTAACCATGAAAGGATGTACATTGAGTCCGACGTAACCCAAGGACTATCTGTTTATGACTCACCATCAATTTAGAACCTGTAGGATTTTCTTAGTTTCGCTGACTTTTGTGCCACTCACCCAGGTTTTTATTCATGATGGGTAGAAAAGCCCATTTCCCTGGGGTATGAGAATCTGTGGTATTATTTCAGTTTATAGGGTCCTTCAAGAACATCCTTTTCTGTTTGTTTTTGTTAATTCTCCCCTGAGGATATTTTATCCATTGATTTTTAGAGAGAGTGGAAGGGAGGGGGAAAGACAGAGAGAAACGCTGATGTGAGAGATACACATACACTGGTTGCTTCCCACATGAGCCCCAACCTGAGCTGGAGGGGGCAAGCCTGGAACTGAGGTATTTGCCCTTCACTGGAATCAAACTCTGGACCTTTCAGTCCATAGGCCGATGCTCTATCTACTGAGCTAAGCCAGCCAGGGCAAGAATGTCCTTTCAGCCCTAACCGGTTTGGCTCAGTGGAGAGAGCGTTGGCCTGTGGACTGAAGGGTGCCAGGTTCGATTTCGGCCAAGGGCATGTACCTTGGTTGCGGGCACATCCCCAGTAGGGGGTGTGCAGGAGGCAGCTGATCAATGTTTCTCTCTCATCGATGTTTCTAACTATCTATCCCTTTCCCTTCCTCTCTGTAAAAAAAATCAATAAAATAAATTAAAAAAAAAAAAAGAATGTCCTTTCACTGTCCTCTGACTCCCACTAGGTGACTCTTGATCTCAGGACAGTCATCCTGCCCGTGTCCTGAACTTCATTAAATGTTATTGAGAGTTTCAAGTCGTTTCTTTTGCTGCCCTAGTTGGCTTGTTTCGTTTTCTGGCAATTCAAAAACTATGCTTTTGCCCTCATCATGCATCTGGAAGGCTTATAAGTAGGAAAAAAATCAGGAGGATGCCATGGTGATGGCTTTTGGAGAGAGTAACAGAACTGTGAAGTCAGTGAAATAATGTCTATCACCTCAGTGTGCCTGAGAAATGAATGAGCAAAGGTGAGCACAAGGATGCCCTAGTCACTGAGAAAAAGAGACACAAACATGTCTGAAATATTGAGAGCTATGGACACAAAGAGAAAGGGATGACTGGGGTGGTCCTCTTCAGATACGAAGTTTCCCCAAGGATGTAAGTAACAGCATGTTCATTCTCTAATAATCATGGAGACTGACCTTATTATTGGGCCAGTGTTTTTGTACCATGATCTAAGTCACATAATAACACAGATTCATTTTTTTCCTAATTTCATTAAGGTCTCTGGGACTGCCTAATAGCATTAGTTGGAAAATGATTTCTTTTCAGTCCAAGTAGGGTTTTGCATTTAAAGATTTTGCTTGAAGATTCCTGAGTGCATCTGTCAATAGCTGGTTCATTGACTGAGAGGGAAAGCTAATTTTTCACAGATTTGGCCTGCATGCTGATTTTATTTGCCAGACCTTGATAACTGGTTCAATTTTTCACTATTTTGATCTCTATTCATTTTATCTCATCTACCATAGAGTTGCTACGAAATTTCCCAGAATATGTTGTGTATTTTTTATTCAATGAACCTTTCTATCTCCTACAAGTCTAATAGGAGATTATGCACACATGTTTTGTTGTACTTTGTAAAACTGTTCAGAGAGAAAATTCCTATACAATAAATTCTTTCTCTTCCTACTTGCTTGTGGAAATATCCCTGGAAAGGAAATTTGTGGAGAAGAGAGTGAAAATGGCAGAAGTAGCAACTTCCCCATGATCTTGCACATGTGTCCTCTTATCCTCCTGACAAAGTGACTGGAACCAAGTTATAATTATTACTGCACTCTAGTGACCTTAATATGTCTTAGCATGATGTCGGTGCCTGACATTAGCTCAGCAGTTCTCAACCTGTGGGTTGCGACCCCTTTGGCGGTCAAACGACCCTTTCACAGGGGTCGCCTAAGACCATCCTGCATATCAGATATTTACATTCCGATTCATAACAGTAGCAACATTACTGCTATGAAGTAGCAATGAAAATAATTTTATAGTTGGTTCACAACATGAGGAACTGTATTTAAAGGGCCAGAAGGTTGAGAATCACTGAATTAGCTCATCTGCTGCATAGAAAAGCTCTGGTCAAAAGCAGAGCATATAAATGACCAAAAAAAAAAAAATCAGAAATAAAGTTCAAATGTTTTTTTCTGGAATGGTAGGTAGATTCTCAAACAGAACTATAAAATGAGCCCAGTGCACAAATTGAGGGCTAAACTCTCTTTGAGCTTGATGGCCATGTTCCAAATGATCTCCCAAATTCAGAGTGAGTCACAGCCATAAGCCTTGCATTTTCTCAAGCATTCCAATTTTAATCATGAGCTAGTTTAGCTGGAAGTCAGATTCTCCCCAAGTTCCCTAGAAGAGAGACTTCTTGGCTACAATTTTAGACATTCTGGCCAACACTAAAGCTAAGTAGGTAAGGTTACATTTTTTCCCCCTATGGCTAGATTATAGTCTTTTCACTTTAATATTTCAAACTGATGATTAAAATCATATGACTGAAAAAAAATGAAATCATATGGCTGATATTAAAAATGAATTGAGGTATTTTTCCTGATTGTTTTATAACATACTATTTTTTTTTCAGGGAGTTCTATAGTAAACAACTAAATAAAGTATATGAGCCATCTTAGTTGTTTTGATTAATTTTGTTTCAATGGAATTATTAAGAGATTATTTTCAAGGGGGAACATTGCTACTAGGATGAATGAAAACATCATATCCATATATAAAATATTTTATACATATCATAATTTCCCCTTATATACATTACAAAAACTACTTTTATGTTTGAAGGAAATTTATTCATTTTTAAGATAAAAATGTTGAAATTTTAATTATCACAAATAATCACTTAAAACTATTTAGTACATGGTCCTATTATCTTTATCAGATAAAATATGCCAGTACTTCACTTTTTTGGCTTTGCAATGTAAGCACCAGCTATATCAGTTTTTTAAAATCATATGCTTTTTAGGTATTAATTTTGAAATGGTTACCTCTTCATTACGTAACAACATTAAATATGTCAGGCTGCCAAACTGAAAGAGTAGTTCAAGGTTGTTTTGCTAAACTGAGGGTAGAATCATTGCTGTTCAGCTGCTTAGGTTATCATTGACTGGATCTAAGTGACCACATACCGTGAGCAAACTGAGGAGATTAAATACAGATTTTGTATTTTGTACCTCTTTGCCTAAATTATGTCTTAACTATCTTCTAAGTGAAATAACAAGCCTCATGGGAAAGGAATACAGGACTTGCAGCCAAATAGACTTTATCAATTTAACTGCGGGTTACAGGAGAATGTTTGATTAATTGAATCAAGCTCTTTGAGTCTTTTGGACATAATGCTCATTTTATATATAAAGTCCCACAAAATTCAATTCCTATGATTAACAAAATATCTCCTCAAAAGATTCTGATTGTATCCTCTATATACTCTGATCTCCTAGAGATGTCATCTACTACAAATTCATGAACGTTCTTTTCAGAATCTCATTTTCTGCATTTGTAAAATAGAGATGGTGATAATTTTCTCACAAGGTTGCTATGCAAATAACAACAAAACACTGAAGAAACTATGACAATTAAAGTAATAACAGAAAATGAATTTTAAGGTTTACAGATGGCTGCTGTTAAATTTTCTACTAACAGTATTATGATAATATTAAGATTATGAAAACATTTGTTTGGAGACCTCAGTTTGAGTTCTTGCAACGATACTATCAGCTTTTTGATCTTGAGAAAAATTATTTAACTTATAGACATAAGTTTCCTCATCTGCCAAGTGAAAATTATATTCTGCTTTATGGGGATTATTGATAAGCTATGCAAATTGCCTACTCACTGAAGAGTAACTATTATAAGTGTTCAGAAATGATAGGTATGAGAAGTTATAATTATATGCAGAAAACAGAATTCTCACACCCCACTTGTGGGAATAGTTTAGTACAACCCTCCTGGAAAAAGGTTCAGCAGCATCTTCCTAAGATGAATAATACATACATTTCCCATGACATAGAAATCCTACTGTATGCATGTTCACCAAAAGCCATGGTCTAGGATGACTTTATCAGCACTATTCATTATAGTCCAAATCTATAAAATGCCTTAATGACCATCATTGGTTGAATAGCCATTCATACAATACAATGGAATTCAATAACTGAATGGATGCTTTGCAAAACACAATGCTATCAATGAATTTCAGAAATAGAACATTGAATGAAAGAAGCCAGGCCTAAAAGAGTATATAGTTGACAATGCCATTAATATAAGGTACAAAAATAGTTTAAATTATATATTTAGAAATTAAAATAGTGAGTACCCTTAATAGTGTTGGGGGTGTAGTGATAGAAAGAGACTATAAAGAGGACTTTGGGGGTTCTAGTTACAAAAATACCTTTGTTCATGAAAACTTAGTTGTCAACCAGTGCACTTTCATGCATGCAAATTTTACTTTAATAGCAAGTAAAATAGTATATTTATAAATATCAGTTATTTTTAATATTAAAATATAAAACATTTGCATACAGTGAAGTTTTTAGACACTTTTTATTATTTTTTAAAGTTTTTAGATATTTTCTAATTGACTGATTTTTCACTTGTGCTAAATTATTAGAGTAAAAATCTAGCTCTCAGAGACACTCATCTCCCATACACTTGAAGTTTCCTTCAGTTAATTTTTTTCAGGCGAATTTGTAAGAACTGCTTTCTAAATTCAAAAGGCTGTGTCACAAGATCTTGGGAAACAAGGGTGCCATTGCTTGACATGGATGTGAATACCAAGTAACCTCAGTATAATTGAGCTAGCTAAAAAGTACAAGCATTAGTTGCAAATACATCTAGTCTAGGCACATACAGATACAAACCTCCATCTTTTATCTCAAGGTAATGTCAGTCTTCTTGGCAAGGTAGAGACACAAACAAATAATGGTTGCATAGAACAAAGCCAACAACAGAGCTATACAAGGAGAGCTGAGAGGATGAATGGTCAGTTTTCTAAGGGAGGACAGGAAAGGCTTTGAGGAAGAGATGACCCAGTTAGAGACTGGAGAATTCAGACATTTTCTTTTCAAAATTGTTTTCTTTCCCTTATTCAAAGGTAAATATAGTCTTTCCCTGGTCCCTCTTATTAGAAAATTAAAAAAAGCTTATCTATTCTGATAATAGTCCTACTGATAATATTTTACAAAATAAATGTCCTGTAATAACTAGATTTAATGAACTGAAATGACTTTAAAAATTAAATTTTGAAAACTATTAAACTGTACCATTAATGTATACTTAAATTTCTTAATTCATTCTTTAGTTTAACAATAATCAAAACTTTAAAATGAACTTCCTGCCCAGACGGTGTACCTCAGTGGTTGACTATTGACCTATGAACCAGGAGGTCATGGTTCAATTCCCAGTCAGGGCACATGCCCGGGTTGCAGGCTAGTTCCCCAATGGGTCTGTGCAGGAGGCAGCCAATTGATTATTCTCTGTCTTCATTGATGTTTCTGTCTCTCTCTCCCTCTCCTTTTCTCTCCAAAATCAATAAGAATAAACAAATAAATAATAAAATGAACTTCCACTTTATTTCAACTTTAAAGATTTTAAAATTCAGTAAGCTATGCCATTTATGAACTAACATTCTGCAAGTGTTGCAGATTTTAACAAATACAAATACGGGACAAACAGCTAAATTTGAATTTCTGCCAAATAACATTTTTTTTTCTTGTAAGTACATCCCAAATATTTTGAGACATATTTATATAAAAAACAATTATTTTTCTAAATTTAAACTTAACTGGGAATTCTGTATGTCAGCTCCTAAACACTTATTAAATTAAAATATTTCACTTCACTGTTCACACCTCGTTTACAAGTTTTTAAACTGTCACACAAATAAAACACTAAGTGGTAGCAGAATGATAGAATTGAAGCGAATCAAATTCCAACGCTTCATCTTCAAAATCATTATATTATCATGATTTATCCCAAATTTCCAATTACAATACAGGAATATGTATAGAGTCATGGTTTTAGAAATATATACTATACCCAAACTGAGAATCAAGAGCTTGACAATTACATTCTTATCCTCAAAAGAAACGAATCTGACTGAGCTTATGTGTGTCAAGGGGCCACCTGTATACCTAAGATGTATTTGACGTAAATTTTGTGTGCAATTTAAATGAAAAGAAGTATCTTAATATATAGCTTACATATATAAAACTACAACTCAAGCTCAACGGTAACCATGGCAATTGTTCTGAATTTAGACCAGCAAAAGTTTGGGCCCCCTTATGACTCCTCCAGTGTGTGTGTTTGTAGGTTTTAAACACTGACATGGCATTGCTTAGATTGCTGGCTCATGGGAATCAAAATCAGAGCAGCTTTTACTCAGTTTTATTGTTCTTTTTAAGTACTCTACTGATAATTGCCCCTTTAGTCCTTGTACCCAGAGTGGGCATTCCTAATCACCCTACTATGAAATATCATGAGTAATGGCCCTATATTTCTTTCACCTTTTTAGTGCATTTCTGAAAAGGTGTATCTATTAAATAGTATCCTAAGCTTCAGCAGAGTTCATTGAAGTTTTCCTGTTTTTGAATGAGTGGTGGTGAATTTGGAAATCTCTGGTTGGTTCACGGCAGTACAAATAACAATTTGAAAACAATCTAGACAACATGATAACATCTTGTTTGGAAAGCCCACTTCAAAGTTTTAATTTTTAATTATTTGGCTAACCCAACCTCCCCTTTCCACCTTCAGTGAAAGCCTTAGTACTCTCCTAATATCTCCTAGCATCCTCATTGTGAGTTTTCAGGTTTTTATCACATTTAGAGTTGAAAAATTGCATTTGGACCAATACAAATTCTTTCTCAGAAGTTATGGACTCTGGAATTTTATAGATTTTTCATGTTTATGGCATTTTCACTATTATAGACTTGCTTGTGTGGCAATACATGAAAATTAGCCAAATTAGAACAAGCAAATGCTGCTTATTCCTAGCTTGCTACAGCAAGGAAGGCAGCTACAATCACTTGTGTTTGATACTCTCAGGCAGGCAGGGGAGAATAAAAGTTCTGCTGTGAAAAAGAGAGACAACCTTAGGTGTGTCCTGATTGGAGGTTGTAGCCTTAGAGAAGCTGAAGGTTGGCTAACTAAAAGCAAGGCATCCTACATGATTGGTTAGAGGGACATATTTGGCTTTCTCTGGTTGGTCCTTAGTTGGAAGATGAGACCAAAATTAGGGAAGTTGGCAGTTGACTAAGTCCTGACAGTTTGGAGTCAATTGCTGCACAGGTTGTGGTTTGGCTTTCTTGCTAGTAGTTGTAGATTATGGGTCAGAATTCTATTTTTTATACATTGCCCATTTGTACATCAGGCTCTACAGATGAAGACAATGAGACTGACTGTCAAATGAAGCACTGTTTACAATTCACACAGATCCCTGGTTCTCAGGTTATATGCTTGTTTCATTGACTCATAAAAAAATCAAATTTTAAAAGTGTAGCCCATATCAGGCTGAACAGGAGAGACAAAGTCTCTACCAGAATGAAACTCCCCTTCCTTTCACACAATGTAGAAGATAATGTCAGGTAGTACAGTGCTTCAACCATACCATCATGTCGCTGGTACAGCCATTGTTTTATTTTTCTCAGAAAAAAAGAGAGAATAGGCTAATCACATTTTGTTGCCAGGATCTTAATAGTCTAATATTAAAAGCAGCTGTACGTCTATTCCATTAGAGCCTCCTATTTGTCATCATTCTTCCCCAGAAGTGAATTAAACATTAAATCAGCTCTGAGGAAATGTGCTCACATAGGCACTCCTATTGTTTACCTGTGTTGCTTTTTAAGTGCATCAAACGGAAACACTCAGGGAAATGAATCTGTTCCCTTGCCAGAGCTTCTAGCATATGAGACTCAGAAGGTGCGGATATCCTAGCTGTAAACTAGGCAGAATAAAAACATCAGTAGATGGGCTTTTTATCCTGGAGATTTATATGTGCATATTTTTGATGAAACCAAATTGTCTTTAGAGAGTGCAGGTAAACGTGGAGTCAAAGCTATTGTGGAAAACTACTTTTTATTCATACAAATCCCGAGGAAAAAAAATCAAATTATAGGCTAACTGTAGGGCTATGAATGTTTTAAACAAGATATTATAAAAAATGAAGAAAAAAGCCATGGAAATGCTTTTGTCAATGATGGGTAAGGGTGCTGATTTGCTGAATGGAGTAAGCGCAGTGGTTATGAAACATGAATGCGAGGCAGGTCATCTTCTGATTCAGAAGGTCCAGAGTGAGTTTCCAAAAATCTGCATTTCTGACATGTCAACAGGCGATGCTGCTGCTGCTGGCCTGGACTCCGCCCTTTGAGAACCATCAGAGTAGAGGACTCCTTGTACAATTTTCTCTGTTCTGCTTTGGAAGTCCTACTACCCATGACTGGCACGGTGGCTGAAACCAGTATAGGATTAGAACAAGTGAAGTACAGGCCCTGAGGATAAGATCAATTAGTTTCGGTTTGGCGTTGTGAAAGGAAAAGGACGCTGCCTAGTGAGAATGAAGTGTTCCAAGATAATATTTAGAACAAATGGGCTTTTGAGGAGAAAGCCAAGGCTGTTTTCTTACTAATAAGAGATTCAACACTTTTTATAAAGGTGGATTTCATAAAGAGAATATTTGATATTTTAGATTAATTTCCATAAGCCTAATGGTTCATTTTATAGCTTGAGTACATCCAAATTCTTATAACATTCAACGAAATAATACGTTCTATGTTAGACATATTGTAACAAATGCAATTTTTGAAAATAAATGTCTTTTGCAAATTTTGTGAGTAAAAGAAGATGAAAACAAACTCAAGAGTCCAAGTGGTAATTGCAATAAACTGTTGCATGTCTCAAAGAAACACTACTTAAGAAACACTTAAAGAAATGTAAATATGATTACATAATGGGGGTATGGATTTTAACTCAAATAAAACCTTTATACAATCAAATTCATTGACTTTATTTATTGAGCCATTTAGGCAATTGGAATGAAACTGTCACCCAATTGTCTCACCTGCATTTTAGTAGTATACATTCCCAAGTCTTTTTATCTATAAGATTACTCATTTTACATTGAATACCATTGTGGTTTGTGATTTCTATTTTATTATAAATTCACTGAAAATAAATCAAATAACTAGTATATGTTTGTTTATTTATAAGTAAGTACATAGTGAGTATAAAGGGCCATATTTTATTTCTTCTCTTAGTCTATTTTACTTGGTTGATTCTACTTATCAAGTTCTATAAGGAGGACTTCCTCCTCTGAAAATCAAAATTTCCACTAACTAAGAATCACCTATTTGTGAAACCCAAAAGATTATAAAGCCCCATAACATTTTTTAAATATATTGGGAAAAGAAATGTGTCCCACAACTCCAGGTATGGAACATGGAATGTTCCTTAAGTGTTGTGAATAGAGTGAAAAGCGACTCTCAGCATTTGCTATACAGGATTCTGAGAAATTCAATCTTATTCATGCTATGTGTAGCCCTTACACTTGAATACAGTTTAAAAAAATATTGAAAGCTTTCATTTTGCTTGAGCAAACACAGAGTAAGATGGTTTTTAAAAGGACACTCAAAAGACCAATCCCAGCATGCAGACAAAGTCATGGCATCGTAGCCCTGTGCTCAGACATTATCCCAGGCTTCCTTCCTGCGGTTCCAAGGAGCAAGTCCCTGCTTAGATTCTGGGCATCTCCATATCTGTACATCGGCGGTCGTGAGCCTCTTTGGATGCTATCTGGAAATGGTCACACTGCACTGTCAAGGGCTGGTATTGCCCCCAACAAAGTAATTTCTTCCACTGCATGGGAAACTCTCCCCAACTGTGGCAATTTTAGTCTGCACAGTTAGCAGATAACAGAGACACACATTTTAAGTAGTTTGGGTCTGAATCTAAGCATGTTCATTTTCTGAAACAGTCTTGCTTGCTTGCTTTCTGGTTGGATGAGGTTAGTTAAAAATGAGAAGGGAAAACTATAAAACCTTTTTTTTTCATTCTTCAATAACAGTGCAAAATAAATACACAACAATAAACCAATAAATCACTTTTGTGTGTGTTTGTGTGTGTGTGTGTGTGTGTGCGCGCGCACGCGCTACAGCCTAATGGAAGGGAGAAAGAAAGAAGAAATGAAAAAAAAAAAAAGGAAAAAAGAAAGAACTAGGTATGCAGAAAAATTAAATTAATTAGGTCATTCTATTCAGGGCCTCCTACCTACCTCTCTTAATATAAAGCTGTTTCCTATGTCAAATACTTCTCTGATAGAAGAGCTTCCTTTTTGAAGGGATCTGAGAAAGCTGTTCACTAATTGGGCGATAATTCATAGCTGGGGGCCTTTATTCTTCACTTGAATGGTAGTTTCTGTCCTTTTTAGCAAACATAAACAGGTCTTAAGAAGTGGCACTCCCCAGGAATCTGTGTTGGAAGACAAGTTTCCTTCACTTCAATACCATGCCACAGAGTTCACAGTCACAAGGTGACTCTTTACAGTCTTATTTTGAAAATGGCTGAAATGATAAAAAGAAAATATGCTCACCCTGCTATGTGGTATTTTTAAATGACATTATGTCTTTTTTCCTTAAGGTACAAAATGATAGGATATGCACTTGGTTGGTGAAAATAGGAGACTTAACCCCAATAGATAACACATTATAGTCTCTGTATCCAAAAGTCTTAATATGACTAATAGAAATTTTACAAATTAGTATGTAGAACCAAAATGATCTTTGTATATAAATCTGATATCCAGAAATTTTGTATTAAATCCACTTTAAAATCCTGAGCTTTTAAGAATTTCTGCTTTCTCTGAAGTTATAACCAATCACACTAGGCAAAATGCTTTGTACATTTTATGAATGAACATAATATTTTGTAAATAAAATATTAAGTAACCCTGTGTTTAGCTGAACTGAGAAATCTGTATTCCAAACTTATCCTCTCACTTCATGGTATCTAAGTAGCACAGCCATTATTGATTATTCGAAATAATTTGTTTTATGTTTGTCTTTTCTGATTGATTATGACTTCACTAGGGTTCAACCTGAATCTGTCTTCTTCAGTATGGTGTCACCAAAGCCCAAAGATAGCTGATGTTTAGTAACTATTAAATTAATAAACCCACTAACTCAATAAATGAATTAATGAAATGAATAAATACACTAATTAAAAGAAGGCTATCAGAAAAAAAGACCCAAAAAGATAATTAGAGACTGGATTATTATAAGTCTAATATGCCTTAATTTACCCTTCTTTGATGTTTCTGGAAAATTGGAAAATATGAAAAAAGATATTAGCATCTTTTGCTATCTCTGGTTAAAAGATAAAGAAATGGATGGAGAAAAAATAAAAGTCAAAATCACAGAGGCCAAAATACTGACTTTGCATTTTCCTGACATCTCTCTCTATAATTTATCTTGCACTGCTCTACTTTGCCAGTGCAGATACTTCCTGTTCTTTCACACTCTCCTCCACCTTCATTTCCAAGCTCCCGTTGGCTCAATCAACTGTGGTCTTTAGCTGGCAGGGTCTTCTCTAGCACTTATCATGTGACCCAGTCTCTTGTGAAAAAGCAGGTACTTCTTTGCAAGAAGGCTTGGGCATACCCTTTTGTCTTCTCGTGTTCATGATTTCCTATCCATATGAACTTTTCCCATCTCTAGACTCACATTTTGTAGGTATGAAAAACTGAAATGATACACACATGTATATAAGTTATGGAATGCTTTATGAAATATATTTTTATTTTTGAAAGCATCCCATGTCAGTGCATGGAGGACTACCAGATTCCCCAAATGGGTTTCCTATTAGTCTTTTCTATTAATGTACCAAATACTTATTTATGCTGTCCCTTTTGTAAGGCTCATGTAATTAATTTCCAAATTTATCTTTACAAAACATCCACACATACACCCAACACACATCCATAGATTTAGATATTTCTACAAAGTTGAATTTTGGAAGTGCAACTGCTACACCTAAAGGGGAAATTCCTTTTCAGCCAGAGAAGGACAGTTTATAGATTTAGCTTGGAATTAATTCATTTTTAGATAAGTAGTTTTGGCACTGGTGACATTGTACAGCAATACGATGTTAGCCTTGAAGGATGGCATGATCATGGATCTTCATTACCTTCTGTCAGCCCCGATATAGATACAGCCACCTTGTCACGTCCCCAAGGGAGATTTATGCACAGTAGAATAAGTGAAGCAAAACATTTTATTTTTTCCTGCAATTTTGACATCAAATCCCAAAAGAGACTACTACTCAACTGGGTTTATCTCCATGACAGAATGAACGAATCCTTGGCTTAGGAAAAAAGTCTTGAAGAAAAGAATAAAACCTAGCTGTGATTCCTTTCCGTAGGCCCACACCTCTCATATGGAGCAATGATCTCAAAGAAGGCAAACCAAGGGAAAAAAAAAACACATTTTTTTCTAAAGGGTTAGAATGGGGTCTGAATACTATGACCTGTGGGACAAATCCACATTTTTGCCTGTTTTCCTATGGACTTCTGAGTTAAGTTTTTTTTGTTTTTTTGTGTTTGTTTTTTTTTTTTTTTTTTTTTACAGATAAGTGTGTGAAATTAGAAATAAGAAAAAAGAAATAAGAAATAAGAAAAAAGTATAGTTATAAATTCTTTTAATTTTGCCAATTATAAAATTTGTGAAAATTTGTCTTTCCTCTCTATTATGTAAGTGGCTCTGATTTTTACCTCTTGGTTTGCAAAGCCTATATTTACTTTGACTACATATAAAAAAAGAATGTTTGCCACTTCAATTTTTTTCTGACATCATGCCACTTAGATAACTACTTCCTTCAATTTACAAATATAGGAAGGGAGTGGTAGCTCCTCCCAAAGAAAGAAGACATGGAAACATCTCTCTCTCTCTCTTCCTCTCTCTCTCTCTCTCTCTCTCTCTCTCTCTCTCTCTCTCTCTCTCTAATCTTTAGTGTTGAAAGTATTACATATGCCCCCTTTTCTTTGCAAGTGATCCCTTCTAGTCCACCCCCACTTCCTACCTTCCAGGCCTTCACCACCCTATTGTCTGTATCCATGGGTTATGCATATATGCAATACAAGTCCTTTGGTTGTTCTCTACCCACCCACCCACACCCCCTGCCTTCCCTCTGAGATTCCACAGTCTATTCCATGCTTCTATGTTTCTGGATCTAAAGCTTCTCTTTTAATAAAACCAATCTAAAGAGAGAAGGCAGACACCAAAGGAGGTGGATTCCAAAAGGGGGAAAAGACAACAAACAAAAAGACAAGTTGACCAAAAATCCTAAAAAACTGAATCCTAGAAAATTCAATTTTTCTTGTCACCCTAGATGTGTAAGCCTTTACTACTATCACCCAGTAGCCTGGGAACCACTTTTCCCCCTGGCCGTCAGGGCCATAACAAGCAGGTAAAGAAGGCACAGAGGAGCTTCCCTTATAGTCACTAACGGAGATTCTCAAATAAGAGACATGTTCTTCACATACTTTGATCTAGCAAACACATTTATGAAAATGTATCACAAGAAAATTAAGAGAATAAGATTTTATATGCAGACAGATAAATATTAGAGTGCCTATATAATTGCAAACAAAAAGTTGAACAATCTGAATATCTGACAATAGTAAAATGTTTGAATTACTATAACTCACATAGATAGCATTTTATGAAGCCATCCAATTTATAATTATTAGGAATACCCCCAAAAATCTTTATGATATGATGTTAAGTGAAATAAAACTCTGAAGATAAAATCATATTGCAAGTGAAATATTTCATACACAGGTTATAGTATAAAACGTAGCATGAAAGTAAAGTAACTTTACCTTAGGAAGGTAGATTTTGTTATAGTAGAGATTATTTTTTTAAATATCAAAATTGTATTAATACATTATGCCCTTAAAATAACAAGACTGAAAATCAAAAACTGCTTACAGGCTACATCTTTTAAAAAGTCTGTAATTTTCTAAATATTTCTAAGACAAGTGAACAGGGAGTTACTTATTGCCATTGAGACAAATAGACAGAGGCACTACAAGAAAAAAAACAACCCTGCAGAAATAGCTTGCTGTATCTGATTTATTTAGAAAGGACTCAAAGGATTTGAAGCTCACAGTAGTTTTAGGAAGGGGCTGGTGGAAGTGAAGTCATGGCTGTAAAAGGGAAATCCCAAGAAGACACCAAGAGGAACTCTAGCAAATGACAGATGCTGAGGCTGAACAGGAAGCCTTTTTGAAGAGCTAATGGCCTGTTGTGTAGTAGGAATAGAAAAGCAATAACAACAACCCACTGCATAGCAGGTGTCTACCTCGAGGTACCTTCAGTGTCAAACAGTGAGTTTCGGGTAATGAATTGTACTTCTGGGGATGTGTGAGTTCACCAAGGAAGGGGCATTCTTGAGAGTATGCTAGTGGCCTTTTCAGAGATTTATCCTGATCTGTGTTTTTATGCTTGACACCCTTAAGCATACAGAGAGATTTTGTACCTTTTATAATTGCATTGGTTTCAGAAATCCCAGGACTTTGAAATAGAAAATTTTCCCGGTAAAATTTCATTAAACAGTAGGACAATCTGTGTAACATTAAGCTATGGCTTTATCTTGTCTGCCCAGAATCATATAAAAGCCCTTATGAATAGTATCACATAGAAACTGGTTTTATGATTTTAAAGGTCTGTTATTTTTGTTCTTTCTCATTGGTTGCATATATATGTAAGTATATATACATGTATGCACACATTCTTTTCTCATCTATAGTTAAAATAAATTTTCTGAAAAGAAAGCCTCTTCAATAAATGGTGTTGGGAAAATGGGGTGTCAAACAAACAAAATGTGGGAGAAGAGGCTGCCAACTGTACATAAGCCAAGTCATGAAGCAATTTATAGAGCAGACAATGTGTTCTTCTTGATGTGTTTTTAAATTTACTCTGAACTTGACCAGCATGTTGACTCTTAACACATAAAGAAAATTCTACTTGTCTGCTTAAACAATTGCCCAATGAGATTAAAAGTTATTGTTTTTGTTCAAAGTGACTGCTACTTAATTTTTGTATCCCCCACAAATTCATACACAGAAATATTAACTATTTGTTGGTGCTAGCAGGTGTTGACATTAGGAGGTGAGGCCTTTGGAGACTAATCAGATCATGAGAGTGAAGGTCATGAATGGGGTTGGTGTCCTTAAAAGATTTGCCCCCTGTCTCTCTCTGCTCTCAGCCATGTGAGGACACAGCAAGAGAGCCATCTGCAAACCAGGAAGGTGGTTCTCACCAGAACCAAATATGCCCACCTTGATTTTATACTCCCTAGCCTCCAGAACCTTGTGAAATAAATATGTATTAAGTCTTCCAGTCTATGGTAATTTTTCATAGCAGCCTAAACTGACTGACAAATGCCTGGGGCATGGCCATATCTTGCTCTTCCTTGGTGCTTCCCTTACTGCCAACTAATAGGAGCTATATCAACAGTCTATATATAACCATTCAATTCCGAGGTGTAGAAACACTCAGGCACTATACAGGCGTGCCTCGCGTGAGCATGCTTTGCTTTAATGTGCTTCAGAGATATCGAATTTTTTATAGATTGAAAGATTATGGCAATGTTGCATCATGCAAGTCTATTGCCACCATTTTTCCAACAGCACCTGCTCATTTTGTGTTATTGTGACATTTTCATAATTCTTGCAATATTTCATATTTTTCATTATAATATTTGCTATGATACTTTGAATAGTGATCTTTGATATTATAATTGTAATTGTTTTTGGAGCAACAAAACTGACATGCTACAGGCAAAATTGTTCATGAAACGAAGAAGCAATCCATGTGGCATACCCCTTTGTTGTCTTATTTTAAGAAATTGTCACAGCCACCCCAACCTTTAGCAACCACCACCATGATCAGTCAGCAGCCGTCAACACTGAAGCAAGATTCTCCAGAAAGATATATTAACCTGCTGGAGGCTCAGATGATGGCTGGCATTTTTAGTGATAAAGAATTTTTAAATTATGTACATTTTTAAACATAATGCTATTTTACATGTAATAGACTATATATGGTGTAAACATAACGCTTATATGCACTTGGAAACTAAGAAAAATCCCTGTGACTTGTTATATTGAAAAATTGGCTTCATTGCAGTGGCCTAGAACCAAACCCAGGTTGTCTCCAAGATATGCAGAATGACTTCAGTGCGTATTGGCAACCTGAATCTGGGGCCAATATCAGGCTCCAGCATAGTCTTTCTCTTTTCATTGGATTTATCATTTCATTCGCTAGGAAACCATACTTTCCAATGCTGACAGTCAAAAGTGTATGAACGAGGATCACAATTTATTTTAAAAATGTTAAAAAGATGAAACTTCAGAGATAAGTGCTAAGAATGAAAGGACATATTTGATTATATTTTGAACTTGCTTAGAATTTTATTAAGGAATTGAAATTTACTCAAGAGAATGACCTTTTTAAAGTCCACTCATGCACTAAAGAAGTTTCAGAATGTTTAGAGGACTAGAGGGATAGGAAAAAGAAGTACATTAGAGAAGTAGATGAGGTTTATGTAAAAATTTTGATAAAAGTGAAAAGACTTCCAGGAACCATTTTTGATGGGTGCCTAAGTTGGTAAACTAGCATTCAAACACAGCAAATCATTTATTTCTTTGGGGCTGTGTGTTTACATTTACAAAGGAAAGGTGTAGAAACAGACTTTTTCTAACCCAGGGATTTATGAAGGCACTTATTTTTGAAGTGTGATATTTATAGAGCGCTAATATTAACTTGGTTTGATTTGGTTCTGACATTAAGCTGTTAACAATAGTTTCATTTCTCACTATAGTTTGAGGTGGAAGAAATTTTCACCAAAGGTCTGAATAGTCCTTTCTTGGCTGAGTTAGTATTTGGATGTTTTTAGGAGTGTTTGTATAACTTAAATACTACATCCTAGGGCTTTATGAGGCTAGGTCCCTGCATAAAATCATTATAACAATAGACATTCCAGTAAATAAAAATAATCACAAGGCACTTATCATTTGTATCTTTAAGAGTAGTAAAGGGTTTACTAGCAAGCCAGAGTACAAAATTCTTAAAAAACTGTTTCTCAAGTCCAGGTCTTCCATAATCCATGTGTGTGCCAGAGATTTTTCTACCAAAAAAAAAAGTGCCTCTAGTACAGTCTGTCTGACGTACCTTTTTCTTTATTACCCCATGCCAACTACAACTGCACTATTTCCTTGAGGGAACTGCCTCACCCATATAACTGATGGTGTCTAGCTTCTCCAGAATGGGTCTCCAGCTTCTGCTTTTCCTTTGTTCCTCATGGACAACTATGCATGGGAACTCCTGAGGAAAAGCTTTTCCCTCACTGATTTTTCTCTCAAGAACTTCTTGGCAAGAATTTGATCACAAAAGAGAGACAAATTCTCTATCACAATCAAGGGTTTCTCCACTGAGTGGCAAATCCTCTTTCTATTCTTCTCTTTGTACCACAAGGATGATGGTCATTTCTGTTGAACAATTCTAGAAGCATAGTCAAGCTTTGTAGTAGGTTGGCTGTTTCTAACAGTGTGGGAAACCCACATAGGGTTAAGCCTCGGACTACCTGTTGGCAAAGTCACAAACAAGTCCCAGCTTAGAGGGCACAGTCCTCTTAGCATAATTAGGCTTGACCTTCAAACACTCCCTAGATCTTATCTGGGAAGCTAATGGGCTGAGGGAAGTGCAGGAAGTGTAACTATGGTCAAAACAAGTGAAATTCACAAGAACTGTGTAACTATGGTAACCACTACCTTGTTTACCTCTGACTATAAAATAGTTGGTGCGGCCTGAGTACCGGTGGAAGTCCTTCCTCTTGAGTTGGACTTACCCGCCTGGCCCCCTATATTCCCAAATTATCTCTTGTCTCTTCTCTTTCATTTGTGTGCGGCTCCTTTTCCAGATCCTGAACGCTGAACCAGGCGGGACGTGGAGGTAAACATTTACGACAAAACAGATAACCCTCTCTGAAACTTGGAATAAGAAAGAAACATGAGAGCCAGAGTTTAATCCCTGCTCACTTAATCGCCAGTGATTAAGGCAAGTGAAGAAAGATGGTCTATTAGGCTAATCACCCCTTAATTATTTTTTCAGTTTCACAGTTCAAATAATAGTGAAATTATCTTGCATTCCAAAAATTCTGGGGAATTCAGGTTTCATTATCAAATTTGTTCCATTTTTGTTAATTTTTTTTATAATTGGCAAGAAAACAAGCAATTAAGAAGTCACAGTAATCTCATAACCAGACAATCAATGGGTCTGTGCTGCCTGCCACTACTTGAGCCAATTAAGTAGAGACACGGTTGAATCATATATGAGTGTTTATTCCAATAATGTTGACCATATGGGAGAGCAGTAGGCCATCCACAAAAATCTGCTCTGCACCCCGCCATAAGCCAGCTGTTTACATTGGGTAGGAGGACAAAGATTACATGGGGAAGTAGGCAAAGGGTATGCCAAATGGGCAGTTTACCATCTTCAAAGGGCTAGTGATATGCAAAGGGCTGGGGGTCTTCAAAGGACTGGTGATTCTGGTTTCTGCAACAAGGTTAGCCCCCTTTGTTCATACTGAAAGCAGACTATAAATCTAGCATCTGGGTAAAATTCTATACTCAGAATTGGTGAACCATTCATGCTTCCAACTGGGTCCTCACTTTGGGAGATCTAACTTCAAAAGCAAATGCAATATTCTCAGTTTGTATCTTTCTGTCCAAATTTTCCCCAATGATTTAGGTATGAGGGTCATCATAACCTTGGTTTCCTGGGTTTTCCTCTTTGTTCTGATAAATCCATAAATAACTCTAATTCATAGGACCCTCCCATGTTATCTTTCCTTTTAAAAAAATAAAACAAGATTGTATAGCGAATCTTGCTATAAATTGCTTCTGCATGGATAGAACCTGATTCTCGTTCATCAAGCCTTTTTCTATCTCATCTCACAAAAAATATTCCAATCTAAACTGGACAGAAAGAACATTTTTTTTCCTTTTTCTGATTATCTATAAATTCAACACATAAATAGTAAGCAAATTCCACTGAGCCAAATATATCTCGCAGAAAGTGAGTCCCACATGAAAATGGAAACCGTTCTGTCTTGTAGCTTATGGATGACATTTGTAGATGTCCTCTTAGCTACTGGGCTGTATGAGCGTCAAAGAATTTCTCAGGCTGAGCTGTGCTAAGAGAACATTTTAACCACAATGCAAAATCCTTTTCCTTGACTTTTGTCATTCTTTCTCTCTTCAAATCCCTCTAGAACCAATGGTGAGGAAGCTTTCAAAAACCATTGTTGTGAGGGTATTACTATATGCCAAGGTATCGCTCCCTTCAGTCCTCAGAGAAGGCAGGGAGCTCACAAGTAGCTTTTAGCTGAAGGCAGCTTTGCTGCCTCTGGTTGTAGCAACCTTGTCCATATACTCTCTGGGACTGTGCAAGGACTATTATTTTCTGTTTGTCTCCTAACATGAAAAAATGTGTTCCACGGCAATATTTCCAAATGTGCTTAATTGTTAAGTCTCACTATAACATGCAAATTGAGCAGATTTGTAATGGTCTTGTCATAGTTTTATGTCCTATGCTTGGGAAACACTTTGCCCACATGGCTCACTGCCTTATTATGTTCAGAGAAGCTTTCTCTGACCATTTCATGTAAATTAGAAACTCCTAATCCCCACAACACATGTCCAATTGCCCATACTCTGCTTTCCAGGATGTGAGGTAGCTCTTACAATTACGTGAGACAATGAGTATAATGCATCAAGTACATCGTCTGGTCCACAGTAAGGACTCAAGCACTATCATCCTTTCTCTCCACCACCATCTTTCCCTTGCCCCTCATGACCTTAATAATGCTTACGTACATCAATAGGAAGTGATTTTATCCCAGAGCACCTTCAGAATGCAGAGATATTTAGTGCTTTGGTGTACATTTCAAAGTAAAGGATAACACAAGCAAAATAAACTACCCTGGTTAGCAAAGGTCAGGCTGCCTGGCAATGAACATCCACACTAGATGTAGGTCTTTACCTTTTTTAATTCGCTGGCTTATTTGCCCTCATAAAGAATCAACAGAAAATGCAGGCCAGTATGTGCAAGAGAGTAAGGTAAGATCAAATAACAGTTCTGTAGGAGCCACCGTGACATGCCCTCAGTCTCATCAAAGCAGCCGGGCATTGGAGAAGTTTTGATGCTGTTTTGCCACAAGGCATTGAGCAGCAGTTAGTAGAAAGGGAAGATGACACCTCCGCTTCTCAAGTACTTTCCCAGTACAGGCAAGGACACAGAATTCACCATGGAGAAAACTTTCGTTTTCCTTGAAAATTATGCTATTTTGCATTTTGCTTTTGTTTGGGACAAGGTCTTTGTCTTGTCACTTCCAGAATCAATTCAAATAGCAATTCCAAGAATTAGAACTGATCAGCATTAAATAATCAACTTGAATTTTGCATACTTTTTTTATTTGAGTCTACATTTCTGAGGCTTATTTTCCTTAATACAAAATACACCTAAAATTAGTTCTAAAAGTCTGATTTAGGAAAAAAAATGAACTCACACATTTAATGAAATAACAGCACTGGAATTTTACTTACACGCTAAAACAGGAAATAAAACAACAATGAGCCCTGACTGGGTAGCTCACTTGGTTAGGGATTGTCCCCATACACCAATGTTGTGGGTTCCATCCCCAGCAGGGCACATACAAGAATCAACCGATGAATGCATAGATAAGTGGAACAACAAATAGATGTTTCTATCTCTCTGTGTCTCCCCTTCCTCTCTTTTTCTAAAATCAATAAATGAAAATTAAACAGCAATAATGGCTTTATTGCGTAGGATACATACTAGGTTCTCTAAAGTTAATAGATGTTGAACAGTGATCATTAATAATCAGACAAGGTAACTGGGCTGCTTTGGATTTCTGTCCTTGTTGTTGCCAATATTTTCTCCTAATCATTGTCTTGTTTGAGGATATAGATGGCTTATTTATGAAATTAATTACAGCATAGGATTAAAATCAGGATCAAGTGTATTAGATGGCATGACAAGACGAGTGTTCTCTATCTCCACCTGCTGGAGATGAGGGTCAGGCCCATACCGTGAATTATAATAAGAGTAAATATAAAGATACTAAATCAAGGGACTTCAGAGCAGGCAGGAATCGATAAAATCAGGTAACAGGGATCTTGTATTTTTTTAATAAGGGACCAAATTGAGGTGGGCGAGTAAATGACAATTCCAGGCAAAAATAAATCAGTTTTGTGAATTTAGGAGGAAAAAGATAAGTAAGACCTCAAAGACAAGAGAGACTGCTGATCAATATAAAACACAGTGCTCAGCAGCTGCCAAGTAGGGTATCTGGATCATTTTGAAATAGAAGCATGGTATTCAAAAGCAGAGATAGAAGTCTTCTCTCTTTTGCAACCGAATGTGCATAGGAAGTTCTGGATCAAACTTGAGTGAGGAACATGCACACCCTTGACTGTGTCTCACAGGAAAATAACCAGGAAGAAGTGATTCAGCTCAACTTACACTGAGCTGTGTGGAAAAGCTCATAGAACAGAGACTGAAGAAAAAAATAAATTTAAAAACTGTACAGTTGTATTTAAAAATTATAAAGACTGCTGCTTAGAACAGAGACTTGTGTATGTGTTTAACTTCAGATTACTGACGATTGTAGAACCCATAAGAAGTGAATCTTCTCATAAATACAAGAGATATATTTTAAATGGGGCAGCAACCAGTATAAACTGAGACCATATTATTTCTGGCACCATTCTATAAAATTTTGATATATTGATTCATGTAAATCCTATGTCAACCTTAAATTCCAAGGCATGCCTTCAACCCATGTGACTAGGTGCAACCCCAAAGGTGAGAAAGACAGTCTTTCCTTTCAGTTGTGCAGATAGAAATGTGTGACATCACAATAAGGACATCTGAGGATACCTGTACACTTACTCAGGCCCAGGCCCTCATCTGAGTGATTTACAAGTTTAATTCACTTCATTCACCAAAGAACCCCATGAAGTGTTATTATCATTGTCCCTTTATAAGAAGAGAAACTGAGGCACTGAAACTAATACATGTGCCCAAGTTTATATAGGTAGTAAGTAGTGAAGCCAGGGTACAAATATCTGGCTCCAGAATCATGAACTTAACCACCAGGCTAGATTGCATCTTATTATTTTCAACTAGAGGCCCGGTGCATGAAATTTGTGCATTGGGGTGGGGGGGTATCCCTTAGACCAGCCTGTGCCCGCTTGCAGTCCGGGAGCCCTAGGAGGATGTCTGACTAACGACTTACGGCCGAGAGTGGAACTAAGCCAGCAGTCAGACATCATTAGTGCTGCCGAAGAGGTGGGAGAGGCTCCCGCCACCACTGCTGTGATTGCCAGCCATGAGTCTGGCTTCTGCCTGAGCAGTGTTCCCCTGTGGGAGCACACTGACCACCAGGGGGCAACTTCAGCATTGAGCATCTGTCCCCTGGTGGTCAGTGTGTCATAGCGACCGGTCATTCTGCTGTCGGGCTGAAACTGGCTCTCCAACATCCCCCAAGGGGTTCCGGATTGCAAGAGGGCACAGGCCAGGCCCCGGGACCCCACCGGTGTATGATCGTGGTTGGGATGGGATGCGGGAGGTTGGCCAGCTGGTGTATCCAGGGCGTGTCCAGCCCATCTCGCTCATTCCCAATTGCCGGGACTCCAGGAGTAAGCTAACTCACAGATCAGTGCACATCATAGTGACTGGTCGACCAGTCTACTGTTTGCCCCCTGGTGGTTGGTGCATATCAGAGCAAGCAGTTGAGTGGTCTTAACATATCATTAGCATATTACACTTTGGTTGAATGGCCAACTGGACGACCGGACACTTAGCGTATTAGGCTTTTATTATATAGGATATCTTTGCAGTGCCAGCAAAATAGTAACAAAAATGCCTGGAATGAAAGGCATCTGTGTGCTAACCACAGTTAACAATACGGAGTGGATGAGAACTCCACTATGGCTACTGTGGGCAGGTGAATAGGTAACTTACAGGGTTCTGAGGCAGTGGACACTTGTATATTCTGACTTTATGTAAGGCAGTTATAATTTTTCATGTCAACTCTTTATAGACTGCCTTAATATATTAACCTTAGATACCATATTTATTAGTTCTCTTTGAGGAACAGAAAACCATTGGAGGTGGAGATGAAAAAGCACAAATTCTTTTGAGAAAATACATAGATACTAACAGAACTACATAGACAAGTGCATAGATAATTCTCCGGAAGAAATTGGAATCAGGAATTGGAATACTATTAGAATTCTTGATGCTTTAGGCATGTTCTTTGCTGTATCCTCCTCTCTTCTCCCTCATTTAAACCATTGACTTTTTTTGGTCTCAAATTATTCAGAGAACAAATTACTTTTAAATAACCATAGTACATTTGTCAAAATTGGGAATTAAACATTGATAACTCACTCCTCTCTAATCTGAACTCCATATTTAAATTTTACCAATGCTCTTAATAATTTCTTCAGAATTACATAATTATGTGTTTGTTGTTTACTTATTTACTAATTTATTAGATTTTTACAGTCTAGAGTTCAATCAAGCCTTTCCTGTTGTTTCAAAGCATCAGTGTTAGAGTGTGTAGCTAAAAACTGATATAATTCATTTCTAAACCCAATGAGTTATAAAGTGTGAGATGGAGCATTTCCTACAGCTTAAATACCCATGCCCTTTGGTGATGAGGGAATTGAATTCAATGAGAGAAGTGATGTATCCAAGGCATACAGCCCAGAAAAGAAGATGGAAAGAATTACACAGTCTTAAATCCCAGGCCAACAGATTTTGTTTATCTCCTGTCACTAGTTCATCCCATTCTGTTTGCCTTCTGTTGCCTTTTCTGACTTATTTACATGGCAGTGTCTAAAATATTAAGCATTCCGTGATTGAAGGGCAAGTGGGTACTTAGGAGGAAATCCAGGGCACCATGCTTTGGCATTGCTCATTATACCACTGACAAATCAGAAACAGCTCAGCAAAATAATTTCCTATTACTCATGCTGTGTGAGCTAAAGATGGTTAGAACATAAGAGTCTGTAGAATTAAGAAAGGAAGCTGTAGGTTGTTTTGTGACTCTGATATTTTAGATGGATTTCAGGAGCATTCTATACCCTGTCAGTGAAATCAAGTAAATAATAATAATAATAAAAAAGACACAGAGAATGAGGAGGGAGTATCTAAAGCAAAAATGAGCACAGAATGTCTAGGTTTCATCTCTTTCACTTCTTACCCTGAAAACTATTTTTTTAATTTTTTTTATTGATTAAGTTATTACAGCTGTGTCCTTATCTCCACGTTACCCGCCCCCCACCCCCCCGACTCATGCCCTCACTCCCCTGTTGTCTGTGTCCATTGGTTAGGCCTATATGCTTGCATATAAGTTCTTTGGTTGATCTCTCTCCCTTACCCCCACCCTCCACTACCTTCCCTCTGAGGCCCGACGGTCTGATCGATGCCTCTCCGTCTCGATCTGAACTTGTTCATCAGTTTATGTTGTTCATTATATTCCACAAATGAGCGAGATCATGTGGTATTTATCCTTCTCTGACTGGCTTATTTCACTTAGCATAATGCTCTCCAGTTCCATCCATGCTGTTGCAAATGGTAAGAACTCCTTTTTTACTGCAGCATAGTATTCCATTGTGTAGATGTACCACATTTTTTAATCCACTCATCTACTGATGGGCACTTAGGTTGTATCCAAATCTTAGCTATGGTGAACTGTGCTGCTATGAACATAGGGGTGCATATATCCTTTCTAATTGGTGTTTCTGAAAACTATTTCTTTCACTCTTCCATATTTCCTTCCTTCAGAAATATACTTAACAAATACCATGTACCATTCAGGGGCAAATATGCAAAGAGTTCAGAACTAAGTGACTCAGTTACCTTACCATAGGAAGCAGCTATGGAAATGAGCAATAGGATCTAGTAGTAAGCGGGTGTGTTATGTACAAAGTGTTGCCCTCTGCCCATTGAAACTAATGGTAAATAACATGATAACTCCAAGCACAATGCATAGCATCAGAGTATGAGTTCCTACATCGCTACATAAGTCTGCTCAGGTTGCAACGAATAAAAGAGGGACTATTTTCCATTCACAAAGACTCACAAAGAAGAATTCTCAGCTCTGTGACTTGTAATTACCTGGTTGACGAAACCCTGTGAAAAGCATTATTTTCTCCTTTTTTAACAATAGTTTAAAAGATTAACTTATGTTAAATCACTATCCCCTCTTAGTACACTTTGTCTTCACCATAACTTGTCATCATAAAAAAAAAAAATCTCTATGTTGGACCAAATCTTTTCAGGATCAGCTTGATATCTGCATTATATATCTAGTAACCTGGGGAATGGTGTCATCAAATAGACTCTTTAACTACTGGGATTCCATAAGCAAAATCCTGGATCTACATTGCAACTTGGCTGAATGACCTTCCACAGTAAGAAAGTATAAAGAACATGCAGGAAGTATTTATAGTTTCAGATGCATTATGGGTTTCAGTGAGGTTGGTTAGATAATAGCAGGCAAGTCAAACTTGTGTGGCAAGAAAAGGAATTTACAAAACTAGAAACCTGAGTTTTAGGGGACTATATCATAAATATATATATATTAGTGTCAACCTTAATCAACAAATATTACATAAACTTAAGCAGAAGGAGAATCAATCTGATGTTGAGTTTATGAGTAGCTAAAAGAGCTCCTCAGATGCTCTCTTTCTAAGGCCAGGATTGTCCCAGAGATAGGTGCCTACTGCTATGTGCAGGGGTGATTAGTGCAGGAGTTATGTCTTGTTTAGCGGTGTCTCTAAGAAACCAGGGCACCACTGATAGCATATAGTAAAAGATCAATTTGATTCCATGGAATGAATACTAAACCAGTTGCAACAAATGTAATTAACTTTAAATTGACCCTGAGCCACTGGAAAAAATAAAACACAAAGTTAGCCTGAGGTATACCTTTGAATAATAGTGACCACCAAAAGGATTCTGAGAACCAACATTTTAAAAAATTCAGCAATTAAAGGGGACAAATCATGTATTTGGCATCATCACGTTAAAAGATAATGATGGTGCCCTGACTGGTTTGGCTCAGTGGATAGAGCGTCGGCCTGTGGACTAAAGGGTTCCAGGTTTGATTCCAGTCAAGGGCATGTACCTTGGTTCTGGGCATATCCCCAGTAGGGGGTGTGCAGGAGGCAGCTAATTGATGTTTCTCTCTCATCTATGTTTCTATCCCTCTCCCTTCCTCTCTGTAAAAAATCAATAAAGTGTATTTAAAAAAAAAAAAGATAATGATGGTAACTAAATTAGTAACCTGTGTGCTGAGCCTATTATATAAATGGTGCCATTTAATAAAAAAAATCTTATTACACACAAAGATAATATTTTTATTTGCCTATTAGGAGACTTTGAGACTAGATTTGCCCACAGTCACAAAGTTACGAAGTGGCTGACCCAGATCTAATTCAGATTTGCCTTACTGCACACACAAGCCTGGTCAGAGCTTACTCATCTAGAAAAGAGGTCTGCAGTTCCCATCAGCCTTGGGGAGTGCGTTTTGGCATATGTGGACTGGGTATCTGGCTGGGAAACACTGTGCTTCCTGCTGCTAAGTGCCGTGCCATTTACCAATGAATGCTGTGTTAGCAAAGTGTGCTGCTCCAGAAGAAGTCTGTTCCTCGTAAGCTACCTCGGCAGCAGGCTGGATCTATTAGAACTCAGAAGGGGAGCACCTCACTTTCACATGGACGAGCTTCCCTTTGAGCAACACAAGAGAAGAGGGACCCAGTTAACCAGGCCTGAGGGCATTGCCAGGATAGAGGCTGTTCAATACACAACCAGAATAAGATTTTCAATCAATACCTCTGAGGCCTAAACATATAAATAGACATTTCAATGGAAGACATATCCATCTCATAGTTTGCTTTTGAGGGGGCATGAATTGGCGTAGGTCAGCTAATGGTGAGTGATTATATATATATATATATATATATATATATATATATATATATATATATGTTTTTATTCATGAAAGACAGTAATCCTATATAATAAAAGGGTAATATGCAAATTGACCCTAACAGTGGAATGACCAGCAATGACCAGTCTCTATGATGCGCACTGACCAGCAGGGGGCAGATGCTCAATGCAGGAGCTGCCCCCTGGTGGTCAGTGCACTTCCATAGGGGGAATGCTGCTCAGCCAAAAGCTGGCTCATGGCTGGCCAGCGCAGCAGCAGTGGCGGGAGCCTCTCCCACCTCCACGGCAGCACTGAGGATGTCCAACTAATGGTTTAGGCTCCCCTGGGGGGAGCAGGCCTAAGCCATCAGTCGGACATCCCCTGAGGGGTCCTAGACTTTGACAGGGCCCAGGCCAGGCTGAGGGACCCCCCCTCCCCCGAGTGCATGAATTTTCATGAACCGGGCCTCTAGTGAGACTATAATAGGAGCTGGTGGTAAGACAGCCTAGCCTCCCTGGATACCCTCCATATTAACATACTGTGGAATCCTTTCATTGGGTTGAACTAGTGACTTGTTTCTAACCAATGAAATACCACACAGGTGATGCGATGCCACTTTCATGAGGAGGTCACAAAAGAGGACTTCCTTCTTGATGACAGACCCTCATTGCCTTTCCGCTTATTCACTTTAATAAAGCGAGCTGCCACTGGGGAGAGACCCAGGCGGCAAGAAGCACCAGCCAACAACCACCAGCAGCCAGGACCCACTGCCCCACGGTCCCTGAGCACTCAGCCTGTCCCTGAGTGTGCTTGGAAGTCTATGCTTCTCTACTCGAAGCTTCACATGAGCTGCAGACCCTGGGTGAACATCGATCACTGCCCCGTGAGACACTATGAGGCAAAGGATCCAGAGAAGCTGTGCCCAAATCTGATTGCAGAAACTTGTGTTAAATACACAGTGGGCAAAACTGGGTTTACAGTTGTTTGTATGGAAATTAATACAATAATTAATAAAGGATAACACAAGAATACAACTCTGTGCTTCACACATTCGCAACTCTAAACCTGCTTTTGTCCACACCTGTATTAGTGTCATATTAAGTCACCCAATGAGGGGGTCATTTGTTATGTAGCAAGAGATAATTAATACAGAGGAATTTACTGACAGAGGAACTGTAAGTCAGTGATCCTAGAATTAATCATATTTACCTAAATTGGTCACGCACCAGGTCCCATTTCAGCCACCTGGAAAACCTGGGGTGAACTCAGCAGCTACTGCAAATCACTTTAACTATCCTCTGCACGGATCTCACAAATGTGACATTTCTCTTCTGTCACCTTCGTTCTGCAGCCTAGCCTGAAGAAAGCACACAGGGCTTTAAAAAGAAAAAAGATGGAAAACTGAAATGGAATGAGAGAGCATGAATTCAAAGAATGACTATCTTGTGTTAGAGCCTGTAACTGTGAAAACACTAACTCCAGTACTGGGGGGTTATTTCTAATATAATCTTATTATAAATTATAACTGAAACGCATTATAAAAGAAAATTTTGAGTCCACTTACATTACTAATTTTGGAACACATTCTTTGTATAGAATTAATTGAAAAATGACTTTTAAACAAGGAACAGTTTTGTTAAATCTTATTGTGTTGGTGCAATAAGATTTAATATAATGAGGAAGTGCGTAATGAAAGGCATTTGCTTTGTCAAAGAGAAACTGAGGTAAGTTAAATATTTATTATGTGAATAGTTTCCTCTTTCATTTTTCACTAGATCAGTTTCTTAACCTATTATAAGAAAATATATAAATAGTCAAGGCTAACATATATTTTAGGGAGTTATCTAATTCAATATTACACTCCGGACAGTATTTCATTGTAGTTTTTCTTACCAATCTAACTTGCCACAAGGTTTACTAGGATAGCTTCCTTTACTTCAAAATTCCACATGTCCTTAAATATCTTAATATTTGCTGTTACTACTTAAAACTAATGCATTTTATGCTGATTCCCCTCAGTAACCCTGTTAACAACCATCTGAATAAATATTATTGATCTCAATTTATATATAGATTGGTATACAGAGGCATATAGAGGACACATAACTTCCCAAGGTCAAATAGCAAAGGATAAATTCATACGCAGGCAATCTGATATCAAAGCCCATTCACCTAAGCTATTTGACATACTGTTCAGTATCTGCACATTGAGCATTGATCATGTTTACATACACAGTTTTCTCTTTCTCTCCTGTTCACTCCTCCCACTCCACCTCTTCCTCACTCTTCCTCTTCCCACCCTCCTTTGCTGTTTGCAAACTGTGTAAGCATGTCTTACTTGACCTGTTCACCCTGGTTATTTCAGACTCTTAGTTATTATCATTAGTAAAAAAAAAAAAAAAAAAACCCACATGATTTCACAAAGTTTTCCAATTCCAGTGATATTCATGCTACTTATTTATGCCATTCACTCTGACATTCATTAACTGGAATTGTAGAATATTTTAACTGTGTGCCAACCTGGCCTGTGTTAATGGGGAAGACTTCAGTTTGGCATTTCCTAAACCTGGCTAAAGAATTTTGGAAATTACAGACCCCATTACATCTACTCCTGTACCACCTACACCTCAAATTATTATTATCCAATAATCCTTTCAGAATGTCATCTTCTTTCAGATATTTAAGGTGGATGGCTGAGAAGAAAGCCTATCAGAGAGAATTTTTAAATATTGATGTAGACTTCATCCTACTGGTCAGTCATGTGGTCCAATGCAGTAGTATAGGACAGTCATTAGGACCATGGATATAAAGCTAGGCTACAGTACCTCCCACTCTACCTGGGCAACCCATGGGCAAACTACTTAACTCTCTGAATTTCAATTACATTTATAAAATGAAGATTATAGTTTTTACCTCATAGTTGCATTATGAGGATTAAAAAAAGATTGATATCAAGTGCTACATAAGTATTTATAAAATAAAAATATGAACATGTACATGATGAGAAAGTAGAAGATATCAATGAGAGACATGAACATGTTCTACCCCATGAGATAGAACATGCAGCTCTTGAATAATGGGCAATCATGGTTAGAGCCCAACACTCCATTTCCTGCTGCCAAAGACCTAGTGTAAAACTCCCTTCTAGTGATGATTTTGCACCTAAAATACATTCTCCGTTTTCTAGATTTAAAATTTGTTATTATGGATAACTTTGTCTTTGTCCTTCTTAGCAACTAAATAAGAGTAACTTGACTCCAAGTAATACAGACTGAAAGAGAGGATTCAAATTGTTACTACTGAGAAAATGCTTAATACAGTGTACAGCACATAGAACAGTTTTAATAAATTATAGTATTATTTCTTCCAGTCCATCTTTATTATCATTTAATTATTCTAACCTATAGGAACAAAATCTATGACTTGTCATTCCCTGATTAAAAATCTCAGTGGTACAATACTGCCTAATAAAAAAAAATACCTAACCTTAGCTACATTTTCATCAGTCTCTCTCCTATCACTAATCTGTTCCAATAAAGTTATCTTATGTCATTAAAAGAGGCTCAGTTGTGAGTCTCTCATCTTGATCTACCACACATTCTGCTTCTTTGCCTAGTCTTGCCTGTTCTGGCTTCTGAAAAAGAAACATGTTTTCTTTGTTTTCCTTGTGCTCTACCTAGTTGCCCTATATACTTGACACTAAATTATGCAGCTTTACTTTATTAAAAATTATATATATATATATATATATATATAGTGGCCTGGTGCATGGACTCATGCACATTGAAAGGAAATAGATTAGAAGAAATATTTTAATATCACTATTTGCCCTTTATAATAGAAGTGTCAGAGATGAAATTTAGCAAAATGTATCTGAAAATAATATATAAATTGGTTAATAAATAAAAATAACAATATGATATAACAAAGACATGATATAAAACATGATATAAAAACTAAAACATGATATAAAAACAACATTGATAAAAACAATGACTGATAAATTGATTAAACTTATTCTAATATCTCCCTGTATACCACATTAAAAGTAAAAACACTTTCAAAGTGCTTGACTAATTTCCCTTGTGATGAAGTATTTACAGCTTTAACATCACACGCTCTACAAATTTGAGAGAAAGCAACATATAACGGACCATGTCCGAAAACAGATTCAGGTAGGAATATTCCTACTCTGTCTAGAGGTTGTCCTTGTGATTTATTAATATAGTCATGGCAAATGCTGGCATCATGGGAAACTGTCTTCAAATTAATTTAAATGGGAGGCCAGTGTCAGATGGGGATGCCAGCTTTTGGCTTCAGAGGTACATTGTGCCAATAGTTGGTCTTCAGACATGTGCTGTCGATGACGCCACTTTCTTTCAGCTTCAGAATGTCAACAAAAACAACCAAATTTACAACCGACAATGACAGATCAAAACACACGTGTGTGATTGGTGCCAGCGAGAGCTTTGTATGTATGCACACTTAGCCTATATGGTTGGTCACTTAGCCTTTTATATAGAGAGAATTTTTAGTTATACAACAAAGATGCCTTGCTGTCAAGCCCTATAGTCGGTTGTCATATTGTAAATTCTCAAAATCAGAGTCACAACTGTATCCAACATCTTACTGTGAATAAGAGCAAGACACAACTAAGAGATTTTACAAATGCCAATCATTTCATCAAACAGTTACTCGGGATAACTCCTTAGAGGGATTTTACTTCTTTTCATGTCCTCCTGCCATGGGTCTGAAACAATCAGAAGGTTTGGGAAATCAGCATGTATGCTAAGATCCCATTATCTCCTTTAGCTATACTCCTGAACATAATAAGGTTGGCATTGTGAGTGCTTGTAATTAAGGAGCTTGCGCTTGAGGGCATTTGAAATTCTTGAGCACCTGCTTTATTTGACTGCTCACAGAATGTAATGTTAGCACTGGCACCTTCACCCATTTATAAGTCAATTCAGCTTCACATCATGTGGTGATGTTCATATTGCATGGTGATTAATTATTTTAAAATATTCTAATGTTTTATTAAAAATATAAAATGTATATCCATAGGTAATATCAAATTGTCAAAATTAAAAATAAACAAATAAAAATGACTTTGAAAAGGTGATTTTATTTTCACATATTGATTTTATTTTCCAATGAAAACAACTCTATGGGTTAGTAAAATAAAATTTTCTTCTTTGCTCTGCTAAATACTTTTTTTCTGGGACAAATAAAATATCTTATTTTAAAGTTGAAAAATGTATCCAAATCATGTCAATCTAGTGCAGCGGTTCTCAACCTGTGGGTCGCCAACCTGTGGGTCACAACCCCTTTGGGGGTCAAATGACCCTTTCACAGGGGTCGCCTAAGACCATCGGAAAACACATAAATAATTACATATTGTTTTTGTGATTAATCACTATGCTTTAATTATGTTCAATTTGTAACAATGAAATTACATTCTGCATATCAGATATTTACATTATGATTCATAACAGTAGCAAAATTACAGTTATGAAGTAGCAACGAAAATAATTTTGTGGTTGGGGGTCACCACAACATGAGGAACTGTATTAAAGAGTTGTGGCATTAGGAAGGTTGAGAACCACTGATCTAGTGGAAAAAAATATAAAATGAAGATGTTAAGGGTCATGAGGCTAAGTAGTTTGACCAATTTTGTTTAGATGAACAACTTTTTGAAAACATTTAGTCATACTGATCTAAGTTAGGGATGACAGATCCATTTATAAGTAGCTCTTCCCTTGGGATGCCACTAATCTGTCATCTATACAGCTCTTGGTTCATTCATAATATTAAATGCATATATGAAGGTCAATTATTCTTCTCCACTTTACTAAATTGCCCACTCTGACATTACAAGGAGTAATTTTGATAGTTATAATTCAATAATATTGTCCTTAAAAGATTGAACCATTATAGATGAATCTAGACCATTGGCTGATACCCCTGTACCCTTCTTGCATTTTCCATTTCATTTTACATGTCACCCAATTTGAAACTATTCAAGATTTTATTGCCATTTTCATATTTTCTAATGTATATACTTCATGTTACCTATTAGGGCCCACAACAAATCAATACCAATGATGTGATCATTTGCAGAAGTATGGATAAGTAATAAGACGTGTGAAGACATGGAAAGAGCATTACCTTGAGGATGAAGCAGACCTAGTTTCTAATTCCATCCTTGTCCTCTACAACTTGGGCAAGTTATTTCACGTCTCTGGTTATTGGCTGAGTTATCTGTAGCTTGAGCCAGTTGTTTATGCTGTTATTACCTCTCAAATGGAAATGTAGTTTCCTCACAGGTAAAATAGAACCAACCCTGCTTTCCTAGAGGACTATCATGAGAATTACCTGAATTAATTAATATAAAGTTATTTATTTAGTTTTCAAAAAAAAAGTAACCACTCAATAGATTTTACCTGTCATTCCTCTTTATCTCCAAGATGTAACTGCTATCCTTTGGGGTTTTCCTCTTTTAAAATTAAAGTCAGTGCTTATTTTATTTTTATTTAACAATACCAAATTATCCTTTGTCAACACAACATTACCATATTTCCAAGGAAGAATTTCACAAGAAAGAATTCTTGGATTTTTTTAGCCTACCTCTTGCCACCACCAATTTGTAGTTTTTATCTGTTAGGAAACAACCAGGAACAGATGCTAAATACAGTTGCTGGAATATTTACAATATAATTAAGGTAAGCATAATTTTCTAAGACAAACTCTATGCCTCCCCTCCTCCAACCCACCAACTAATTCCTTAGAATTCTCCAGTATCAGTTCTACTCTAGGGTGAAGAGCGTGCATTTTCTGTAGAAATGACACTTAGCAACATCCATTTGCCTGATGTATATTAAGAAAGCAAAGATAAGACGGTGCTGTTCCTTTCACACGTATCTGGTACAGCTTTCTCAACGTGTGAAAGATGAAGCAGTATGACTGGATGGCAATTTCCCAGACTAGAAATAACAACAGACTTCTGTGACATAAAGCATTTGTTTTCCGGCTTTTGCAACACTGCCAATAAGGTATTTGCACTGCTCCCTTTTCATATCTCTATTTTTCTGTCTTTCATATGAGTGATCTGTATAGACCACCTTTGAAATGTACTTGCCTACAATGTAGCTAAAGAACATGAGAGATAAAATAATAAGTTTTAGATTTTTTTTTTAAAAAAATCCAAATGGTTAGAAAACACGGTTAAACTGTATTTTTCTTTCACATTTCAATAGGTGGTTTTTCCAAATGTATACCTTACATTTAGACATGACAGAAAGCTTTATCAAGAGTATTCTATGACATTGTGTAATAGTTTGGTAAGCTGACGGCTAATAAAGGAGTGTTCTATAGGTGCACGTACTTGGCCCTTCAATGTTCTATTTAATCAATTGCATCTTTTTCTCTAAGGGCAATGCGATTCTGTTTTAAAAACAAAGCACCTTTTGAGAAGGTAGCAATGGAATATGAAAAACAAATCTTTCATCAAAGTCAAAGGAATCTGAATTCAAATTGTAGCACCACCAATGCCAATGCCAATGTGTGCACCCTTGGCCAAGCTTTAGCTGCATTGCCTGTTTAAGAGGAACGTGGCTTAGTTTTGCAGGATGAAGGGAACAAACTACCTCCATATTAAAGGGCTCTAGCAGAATTCAGTGCTTATTTACACCGTCCCTTGCAGATTCTTCTTTACGTAAATAACATTCCATAAATGCGAATGCCTTATCTGCTTTCCTAAGAGGTTTTAGAAAAGCCTTTTTTCCTTCATGATTTTATGCTAAGAGATTATAGATGGGGTGTTTTTATTCATCCTCTTTTGTAAAACAAAACAACAATAAAAAAACAAACTTGAAAATTAGAACACAACACTAGCCTTGGATTAAAAAGATATCATTTACGTGTTGCCAATGCTCCCAACTAACCTTTTCAGAACTCCTTAACAAGATCCAAAAGATTGATCTTTTGCTTTAGGAAATGAAGTTAAACATATGGGACAACCTTTCTTGCTATCTTGCAAACCCTTGGATTTACATAACCACTTAAACTTATTTGTAGCCAAGCTAGCTTATTATTGTATCCCAAAGTTTTGCCAAAACACAGTTGCAGACAACATACTCTCCCATAGTCATATTTGCTTCACATACATTTTTTTTCAGCTCCGTAGGGATACTCATGAATGATTTTCCCTGAATTATATCTACTTGTACTGAAGCATTTCAGAATTGAAAACATCGCAACACTGGCTGAGTTCATGAATAGTGCCATCCCATGTGTATCCTGGCTCTCAGGTATCACCGGTAAACCTGAAAAGGATCAATGTATATTGTCTTAAAAATAACTGTACACCCCAGTGCACAGTAACCCATTTTGTATAGGCAAATTGCCCACTGCAAACATACAAACTCTGAATTTAGGAACAGTAGAAATAAAGGTTGTCAGTGTTCATGCTGAGAATTTTTTTCTTTTTTTAAAAAACAAAACATGTACATTTAACTGTATTTATCATTGTCATTTAAAGCTTGATTTTATAAAACACAAGAAAGACATTAAGCCTTCAGCATCAGCAGAATTTAAACAGGAGAAACAGCAACAGCTTTGTAAGTTATATACATTAAAGTCAAATAATTATTATTTTTTTCAATATGGCAATTATACAAATGAAGTAAATGGCAAAAAGGTCTTCTAGGAATACTGTTAGCATGGTTCATCAGTTATTTTAGAAATACACAAAGATTCTGAATATCCAGACTTCTTTTGCTGTTTCATATTCACCTAGACTCCGAGTCAAGCAACTTGACCAAAAGTGCTGATGCAGGAAGGCATTTGGCTTCACAGCACACGTTTTCCGTCTCCAGGTACCACCTTCAAAGGAATTGCCATCACAGGGCTGAGGTGATCTGCTGCTTCCCTTTGAAGGGTGCAACCAAGTACCCAACCCGATGCAAAGACAAACAAACAGGCACCCAAAAATGGAACAATGTGCACAGTTCAGGAAAGCACGATGTTAAGTTTTCCCCGCCTAAAAAATCAGTCAATGCCACCAAACAGGAACTGCAATTGAGTTGATCTCAGGAAACACACATGGGATTCCATTGCATTCCCGGGCGCACCTTCAGTCACTGACGGGGGACTTGTAGGCCACTGCGCTGTCCACTTTGTGGATGGTCGTCGTGAAGGAGCGCAGGCGGACCTGCTCAGAGCTGGCAATGAACTGTGGTCCGCACTCTTCCCACTTTTCAGGCACAACCAAGTCTTTGTCGGTATAGATCAGCAGGTCAAAGGAGCAGGAAACCTCCAGCAGCGGCAGGAAGGTCACGGCGGCCGTGATCTGTCTGATCACCGAGCGGATCTCGGCTTGGATGGCTTGTAGAGACTTCTCGCGGGGCGCACCGTCATCCCTGGCCGTCTTGTCGCACTCAACGTCGAACTGCCACCTCTCCAGGACCTCCCCGTTTTCCAGATTCGAGATGACCACCACCAGCTTCTGCACCGAGCACATGCACAGCCAGTCTTTCAGCTGTCCCACCACCGTGTGCAGGTATTTCACCAGCTCGGGATCAGCGGTGACAAGCAAGGGGAGTCCGTATTTCTGCACCCGAGTGAAGGTCTCGGCCGGGTATATGCCACGCTGATACAGAATGCTGTTGATGCCGAACCAGAAGAACTCGGCCACGATGTCAGTGCTCCCGCGCAGGGTGATGCCCTGCTCCAGGGACTGCGGCCGGGCGCGTTTCCTGCTCTGGCACCGAGAATGCCAATGTGAACAAGACAAGTCAGCATTCTGGTTTTAATGGAATGTCCTAAAAAGTAGCCCGTACTATTTCTAGGCGATAGATCCCCCATCACTGATTGGTTTAATTTGCCCTCAAAGAAATCCACCAACATACCCTCATCCTGCGTTCTTATTTGTATCACCTTGAATTTCCTGTTTGCACAGAGATGTAACTGAACTCAAAGGTATAAGAAAGGAGTTACAATAAATTGCATGCCAAGCGAGTGTAGGGATTGAGTTTGGAAGATCTACGTGTTATTACTTCTTTTCTTCCAAAGAACCTTTCTTTTAGGTAGGTATCATCATTCTATCATTCTGTACATATACAATGAAACATATTCAGAGACATCTAGTAAACAGCCCAGCGACATAGAGTTTATGAGAGAGAGAGACTCAAATCTGCATTTTTCATGGGACTCCAAATCCAAGTTCTACCTGGCCTTGATCTTAAACATACACAGGAATAAGTAGAAGATGTGGCCTATCACAGATACTCATACAGAAAGAATGTAAATTAACACTGCTCTGTCTGAAGAATGTGTTGCAATGATTCATCAGATAAATAGACTAGCTGGCTGAGATTGTCAGTGGCCCCTCAAAGACAGAAAATGCGAGGGAGTGAATTGAGCCAAGGCTTTGAGTTAACAAAGTGAATTGGTGTTGATAATGCATCATGTGTCCTTGGGAAAGTGACTTACCTTTATTCTGCCTGAATTTCCTAACATTTAAAGTGGAGGGACAATGTCGATGAGAATGATTGAAGTGCCTCTCAGGGTGTTTGAGAAATGAATGAAAGACATTTGCATTTTCTTACGCTACTCATTACACATTGTAGGTGTTTAAATTATATTCCCTCCTCTCACCTTCTCAGGTCTGCTGCTCTTAATATTTTGTAAAGGTGTTCCATTCTTTTGGGTCCTGAGAGAGAACTACAGTTTTACTCTTAAATATGATTTTGTCCCTTGGCAGGTGAAACAGCAATCACACCTTCATCTGACTAATATGTGAGTGTGTCATCCAGATAGTTATTTGCTGCCAATGTCAGTGCTGACTAGAGGGGAATGATTAGCAAAATACTAGCCACTTGGAATAATACAGCCACATGTTGTATAAACATCATTTGTTTCCAAATGTTTGATACATGTTTCATATATGAGAGAGAGCATTACATGCATACATAATTGTAGCAATTAAGACATGCAAGGAAGAAAAAAAGAACTCCATGTCTTGAAGCTATTGAAGCCCCATTCAGTGAACACAATACAGGGGGGCCATGACTTACGAGTGTCCCGACTAACAAGGTTTTCGAGATATGAGCCGTCTCTCGGCCGATTTTTTGCTTTGAGTTGCGAGCTAAAATTCAGGTTACGAGCCAGCTTCAGATACCCCACCGCTAGTTGGCTCAGCGAACGTCACAGTGAACGCCACAACATCAGCCCAGTATCACGTGTCTCACTCGTTCACTTCTTGATTTGACATACGAGTAATTTGAGTTACGAGCTCCGTCATGGAACAGATTAAACTCGTAAGTCAAGGCCCCACTGTATGGGTAAAAAAGAATAATAAGGTGAGAAAATCGATTAGCATGAGTGGGTAGAATTCCCAAAATTCCATGGTAAAATAGGAAGTAGAGTTCTATAATTAAACTAAGTCACCAAGAAGGTAGGCATGGTTCAAATGAAGAATGGGCATGCCATTTCACATTTCCTCAGTGTTCTTCAAGAACCAGGGTTGAGAATGATTAGGAAGGAACTGAGGATCACATAAACTGGCATCTGTGGATATAAACCATGGGGTAAAAAGAAAAAAAAAAGAGCAGCAATGTTGACTAGACTAGAGTGGCACACACTCCATGGGATCCCAGTGACAACAGAATGTCCTCACAACGCTCAGAGCTGCTTTCTCCCTTCCTGAGATGAAAGTCAGCAAACCCCCTCATGCATTTCATCATCACTTTTAAAAATTGATACCAATGTACTTAGATACTAGACAAAAAAAAGAGAAAGTTCTGTATTAAAAACGTTCAGAAATGAAGGATTATGTGATGTTAAGAAACATCCTTTGAGGCATGATTACCAAGGGCCTGGACTTTGCTAAGGCTCATCGTTAAAACCCAAAATAGATACATGAGATGTGTGTTTCCCCATTGATTCAAAACAGAATTCCTTCCCTGCGGTGCTCCCTATGATGGAAATAATAAGGAATGCACTCTGAGACGTGTATTAGACACTTTACTTACAAACTTTATGTGTAATCACTGTATGCTAGAGCCTGTGGTTCTCAATCAAAGGATGTTCTGCCTCAGGCCACTCACCTCCACCTCAGGCATCCAAAAGTAAATGTGGGGACTTGGGGGTGTCACAATGATTGGTGAAGGGAGATGGCTAAGAATATATATAGTTCTCCAAGCCATAGATGCCAAATCTTCTGCAGTCCCACACATTGAAAACTTCCGCATCCCCAATGCCAATAGCAACTCTATTTACAGAAAGTTGGCTAAACATATTTGATAATGCTTTTTAGGGACAATTCCACTGAAAGTACATTGATATTTGTTGGGTTCAGTTGTTAATTATTTTTTATTCCTCTGAGGCAATGACTGTGTATATCATATAAACAATATACATATTTGGTGCCAAGTGGGACACGTTAAACAATACTACAAAAGGCAGAAAGGAATACTTAGTATATAGTAAGCTGATGGATACCATAGAAACACTGGGCTTCCTAAAATCCCTTTCCAATGTTAATTTACTTTTCTGAACCCATCACTGAATCCTTAATATTAATAGAAAAATTATTCAAATTTGCCCTGAGTTATTTTTATCAGATTCATGCCAGAATTCCTGTCCTCTAACAAATCTATTCATGCTTCTCCTACATAATTTCCTGTTTTTATTTCTTCTTTTGTTTCTGTGCTTCCCTCACAGAAAATGGAAATCCCTTCACCCATACTCTTTACATGTCTGAATCTAATCAATTTTGTCATCCCAAGCCCTGTTAAAAAGCCTCATAAAACTTTCCTCATTCTATTTTCTAAGATTAGGAAATTATCTCTCACTTTCTGAATTGTACTACTATTATTTTCTGTCCCTTTCTTAGGCTATTTGTTATTCTCTATGTTATAATTATTTCTGCATATCTCTCCTCTATCTAAATTATAATTATTATAGAAATGCTTTATCTTGTCCATTTCTGCAGCCTCATAACACCTTAGAGTCTCTGTGCACATGGTTGATAATTAATGAATAATTGCTAAATTAATGACAAGGCCTTGGAAAGCGAACCTAGGGATCTGAGGTAACAAGTGGCTGAGGAAGAATTAAAGGAGTTAGTACTGGATAGTAATCACACTTTATGCAGTATTAGCACATGTTCAGTGACTTATTCTTTCACTGCAGTTGAATTTAAAAGAATATAAGCCATAACCAGTTTGGCTCAGTGGATAGAGCGTCGGCCTGCGGACTGAAAGGTCCCAGGTTCGATTCCGGCCATGTACCTTGGTTGCGGGCATATCCCCAGTAGGGGGTGTGCAGGAGGCAGCTGATCGATGTTTCTCTCTCATTGATGTTCCTAGCTCTCTATCTCTCTCCCTTCCTCTCTATAAAAAATTAATAAAATATATTTTTTAAAAAAAGAATATAAGTACATTAATGTTGTGTCAAGCCACCCACTTGGTGGCAATTTATTGTAGCAGCCCCAGAAACATTTAAAAAGTAGAAAAAAATATATGAAAAAAGTTTGCTAAATAAAGTGGGCAAATACATTTCCATAAAAATGTACTTTGACTTCTAACTTGGCTTACCATAGGTCGCAATATTAGATAAATTACTTATATCATCCAAGTCTCCTTTTATTTGTTTATAAAACTGGAATTCAAAGAAATCACCTCCATGAAGTTATTGTGAGGATATAAGAAATTGCTTTCATGTAGTTTTATTTAAAACTAGTGACCTGTCACGAGAAATTGTGCGAGATCCAGGACCCCTTCTCCTACCCCTTCCCCCTGCCAGCACCATGGGACTACCCCAAGTCCCGGAGTCCAGCCCCATGTGGCTGGCATGCTTCGGGGACAGCCATGAGTCCTGGAGTGCCGCCCCAATGCCCCACCTACAGGCTGTGAAGAGCATATGCCGGGACTCCCGCGGGGCCACAGGAACCCTGGCGGAAGCCGAACAGAGCGGCCGCTGGCCCCACCCCTGCTGCCCTGCCCCTGCTGTGCGCAACACCATCTTGCGATGGCATTACAGCGTGAAGGTCAATTTGCATATTACTTTTTTATTGTATAGGATACTAGAGGCCCAGCACATGAAATTGTACATGGGTAGGGTTCCTAGGCCTAGCCTGCAATCGGGGTCATCTTCTGCCCGCTCTCCAGTCCCCAGTCCCACCCCACTGCCACCTTCCCTGGTTCCCCGTGGTTCCCCATTGGCCATCCAGTGATGGGAGCCTATGGGCTTGGGGGAGGGACCCAGAGGTGGTCAATCCACCTCATAGCAACTGGTGGATCGGTCGTTATGGTCATTACAGTTGCTGGCTTTTTATATATAAAGGTAATAATTCTCATCAAAAACTTTTTCTCAGAACTTTTCAATATCTTACTGAAACACAATGTACTTCACAATTCAAATTAACATTCTTTCCTTTTAAATTCTTCTTAGTTTGAGAACATTGATTACTAAGCCAATGGGATATCCCAAAGTGAGTCTTTAGTTGAAGTCTTTCCTAGATGGTAAAGCAATTGTACAGATAAAGATGTTTCTTACTTCTTAGCCACTATTTCTCACATCTGATTTTGAATATGCTTGGGAGAAGATATAATTATAAACATTAATTAGTAGTCAGCAGAATAAAGTCATTTCTTCACATTAGCAGTATGTCAGTCCCAAAAGCTCCAGCTTTCAGGGAAATGAGACCACAAATGTTTAGTGCTTATTAGATCAGACAACTCAATGAAAATGTACCATTCTTGTTAATATGCTGATTTTCAAAAATGTAAAAGAGCTACTCAGGTGAAGGGATAAAGATCCATTACGTATGTAAAAAATATAAAACTCTTTAAGTTGAGCTACAGTGGCTGAGCACTGTCCTGAGCATAAATAGGTTGCCGGTTTGATTCCCAGTCAGGGCACATAATTGGGTTGTGGGTTCAGTCCGCAGTCAGGGCACATATGGAAGGCAACTGATCAATGTTCCTCTCTCACATCCATCCATCTCTCTCTCTCTCTCTCTCTCTCTCTCTCTCTCTCTCCCTCCCTCCCTCCCTCCCTCCCTCCCTCTCTCATTTTGATTGTTGAGTTTTTGGTGCTTCCTTAAATGCCATGTTGTAGGAGAGGATCAAAGGCAAAATTCAATGACATATAGAACACTCTAGGTCAGTGATGGCAAACCTTTTGAGCTCTGCGTGTCAGCATTTTGAAAAACCCTAACTTAACTCTGGTGCCATGTCACATATAGAAATTTTTTGATATTTGCAACCATAGTAAAACAAAGATTTATATTTTGATATTTATTTTATATATTTAAATGACATTTAACAAAGAAAAATCAACCAAAAAAATGAGTCCGCGTGTCACCTCTGACACGAGTGTCATAGGTTCACCATCACTGCTCTAGGTTTTGGGATTCCTGTTATTTGCCATGTGCCTTTTTATAATATGATAAACTATTATTTTTATCAGTAAATCTGATTTAAATAGGACTAGAGGTCCTTAATTAATAAGACTCTAAAACCATGTTCTGCCTTAAGAAGCAATGAATATTGTATGAGAGAGCATAGTATCATATATCTACTGAAAAATTAGTCTGTGTAAGAAACAACATATACTCATTTTTATTCATCTGGGCTGTAGTACATTTCTTTAAAGAAATACTTGTTAATGCTTTTAAAGAAGCAAGCTTACGGAATAAATATGATTTGAGGTTTGTATTTTTATGGTACACTATAGATTATACATTATGTTAAAAATACATGGAATACTAAGAATGGCAAATACCATCAACCACTGCTAATGGCTTCAGAGCATTATAACTAATGTCTCATATCCTAATTTAGTTCTTTATTGTATAGGTTAGAAAAATAGATATGACATTATAATTTAAAAAACCCTCCTAGAAATAGATAGTAGAGATATAAAAAGTAAAATCACATAACCTCTGACTGCCTGACATTAATTCACTTTAGTCAAAAAAGTTTAAGAATATTCTCTATGCAAGAATAGTCTTTACAAAATAGCTATGACATTATAATAAACAAAATTCCTGAAAATAGCTAGTAAGAGTGTAAGCAAGGGAAAGTTTATAGAAGTAGTATATAAAACTTAACAGTCAAAAATTTTTTTCAGAAAATTTTTTTTCTGTTTCAGAAAAGTGCCTATAAATGATTCTTGCTTCAGAATCTCATCTCTTAATCTCAGAAATCAGGAGATTTTTAATCAGAGAGAAACCAATTTTGCATGCGCATGCACATACATACACACACACACACACACACACACACACACACACACACACACACACACCTAACCCACAACTGTTCTAAGCAAGAGGTGTGGGTGACTTTACCAAGTGAATTTTGGCAAAGAGAGAGCTTTCTTTGTATGCAGTTTTGCATGAATCTGTCAGGTTACTAAAAAAGACATAAATAGCTATAAATACAATAGTATGAATGCATTTCTCCTTTAAGTCCTGAACTTTGTGCAGTTTTGAGAGACTGCTAATTTTCTATAGGTTTAATACACTATTTCTGACACTAGACAAGGCAGACCAAACTAGGCTGTGTATTAACATGGAAGGAAGTAGAAAAGTATAGCTAGGGAAAAAAAAAATAGAGTCCAAATACTAAGCCAAATCTTCCTGAAGTTTATACCAATGGTATAATGAACAGGGATTACAAATCCCTGTATAAGAACTGTATCATAGATATCAACTGTCTTGCTTTTCTGTTGCTGTATTATAAACCACTAGAGGCCCAGTGCATGAAATTCATGCACCTGGGGGGGGGTGGTCTCTCAGCTCAGCCTGCACCCTCTCACAGTCTGGAAGCACCAGTATTGATTGCCCCAAAGAGGTAGGCCCTGTCCACCCGGTCAGAGCTCTGCTATGGATTGCCCCCACCGAGAGAGGCCCCACCCACCCATTGCACCCACTGGCCGGTGGCCTGGACCTCCCTCTTTGTGGTGATCATGAAGCCCCCCTATTGATCACCCCACTGGCCAGTGGACTGGGGCTCCCTCTGCAGGGCAATTATGGGGTGATGGCAGGGCCCCCAATCAATCGCATTGCACCTGCCTTGGCTGGCCTGGTGCCAGTGGGTGTCATGGCATGGTCATCTGGATGGTTGTTCTGCTGTTCGGCTGTTAGGTCAATTTGCATATTACACTTTTATTATTATAGATAATAAAACATAGGGAGTTAAAACAACAGAAATGTGTCTTCTCTCTCCTAGTCTGTGAGATGATTTGGCTAATCTCTATAGTTTTGTTGCTCCATGCAATACTAGCTGGCTATCCAAGGTCAAATGGCCACGCAATGTCAGACCATCATGCCAACCTCAAATTGGCCTGCAATGTTCAAGATACCTCACGAACATGGCTGGCATTTGGTCATGGCTGTTGACGAGCCTCAGGTGAGAATGACAATCAGCAAGTTAGTTTTCCATGCAGCCTCCCTGTGTGGCTTGGGCTTCTTATACTGCAGCTTCTGGATTCATTAAGGCAGAGAGGGGAAGCTGGCCACCATCTGCTCATCATCTTAAAGCCTGGATTTCTAGAATGTCACTTGTGACATGTTCTGTTGATCAAAGCTGCTGGTAAAGGCTAGCTCTTCTCCAAGGTAAAGGTAAGTAAGTTCCACTTCTTTTTTAAATTTTTATATTTTTCAGAGAGGAAGAGAAACACAAATGATGAGAATATTTGATTGGCTACCTCCTGCATGCCCCCTACTGGGGATCAAGCCTGACACCTGGGCATGTGTCCTGAACAGGAATTGAACCGTGACCTCCTGGTTCATAAGTTGATGCTCAACCACTGAGTCACATGGGCCAGGATAGTGAATATTTCTTAACTTAACTAATTATTACAATTCATACTTCTGGTCCAAATGACGGTGTCAGGAGTGAACTTGTAATTCAAGCCAATCTAAATAGAATCATTGCAATGGTGGCACAAAGGATACATGTCTTTCTGAAGAAATGGAGCATGGAGCACTAGGAGTTGTTACCTATGCTATCCTGTATACTAGGAGGAGGGCTGCCTCAGCAGCATGCTGATAATGTGGGGCTCAGAGAAGAGGGAATGAAAATAGCGACAGTCTTGGTGATGCTGTTCCGCCATTGGAACTACCCCAGACTGAAGCTAGATCTTACTCCGGACAACTCACATGGCAGAGCTAATAAAGGACATTATTGTTTGGGATGCCTTTATGTGGGAATGTCTAATATTAGCAGCATCAAGACACTGAAAACATTTTTTCATAAGGTTGTTTTGATGATAGAATTTGATAATTTTTTTTAAATTTTTTATTGCTTAAAGTATTACAAAGGGTATTACATATGTATCCATTTTATCCCCCCGCCCTAGACAGTCCCCTAGCCTCCCCTATCACCCAGTGTCTTATGTCCATTGGTTATGCTTATATGCATGCATACAAGTCCTTTAGTTGATCTCTTACCCCCCTACCTCCTGCCCCCCAACCCTCCCCGGCCTTCCCGCTGCAGTTTGACAATCTGTTTGAGGCAGCTCTGCCTCTGTATCTATTATTGTTCAAAAGTTTATAATGGTCTCTATTGTCCATGAATGAGTGAGAAGAATTTGATAATTTTTGCAAAACATTTAGCACAGTGTCTGGCATATAAACAGTCTTTTATCTTTTCCTTTACTCGATATGCTGAAATATGGCAGTTTCTAGTCCATCTGACATTTTTAATTTTTTTTCAGAAACCAGATTTCTTTCTTGCTTTCTTTCTTCCTTCTTTTATTTATTTATTTATTTATTTTTGTTTAGTGACCGAACAAAAGAAAAAAATCCTGGGAGTTTGGGTCCATTTGACCTTAATTTAAATACATAAAGTGGAGCTGTCTGCAATTACAAGCTTACCCACCAGAGGAATATGGTATAAATAAAAAACACAATCAAAATGTAATTAAAGAAGCTGTTTGATATTTTCTAAAAGCAGTTTATGTTGATATGAAAGAGCTGATTTCTATTATTTTTATGATTACAGCATTCTATTTATATTCTCAGCACTGAATTAATTTCTTTATCTAATGCTCACCTTGCTAAAGATCCTTTTAAAATACTTTAATGAGTTGCGTACATAAATCATCTTAGTGATCACAAATACTTATATGCGGAAACTCTGGAGGGAGCTTTTTATAGTTTTTAGGGTCTCAGATAAGTCACTAAAAGAGCCCTGTTACATCTATCAAAGTGAAAAAATAGCAATTGGTGCTTTGTTTTGTTTTTCATGGACTTAACAGTGGTGAAATCTTTAAAAAATCATTCAAAAGTAAATATAAAGCAATGCATAGAGAGCCATGTAATGTATTTCAACGGTCATCCAAGTATAGGCTTGGCATTAGTGTTCACTTTTATGACTTTTGCCCATAAGCTGGCATCATCCCTTAATGGTAACTGAATTATGTGCACATAGGCAAATGTCTGTATTTTAAATGAGAATTTCCTTAAGGCTGTACTATAATTCATAGGGACTAAAAAGACAGATCCAGAGACAGAGAAGCATTGATCACCATCAAACATCAGAGGGAAGGTAGGAGAGGGTGGAGGTAAGGGGAAAAGATCAACCAAAGGACTTGTATGCATGCATATAAGCCTAACCAATGGACATAGACAACGGGGGGTGAGAACATGAGTGGGGGAGTTGGGGGGGATAAGGACACATATGTAATACCTTAATCAATAAAGAAATTAAAAATAAATAAATATTAAAAACCAGACAAGAGAAGATGACTGACATCTTTCATTAGCTATAGATATTCATGTATATTGCTCTTAATTCTAATTTTTAAATATTGTTATCGGATATAGAAGAAAAAAATTCTTTAAAAAGCATCCAGCCTCTCTACATCTCCCTGCCTCAAGCACCAGAATCAGGACCACATATTCACCTGAATACCAATTTTAAAATAAATATAAAGCATTCTACTTTTGTAATGTGCACAAGAGTTACCTAAACAAGTCATCTACAATTTCTTTTGACAGATAACCTTGATTTTTTTAAAAAATATATTTTATTGATTTTTCACAGAGAGGAAGGGAGAGAGATAGAGAGAGTTAGAAACATCGATGAGAGAGAAACATCGATCAGCTGCCTCTTGCACATCCCCCACCGGGGATGTGCCCGCAACCCAGGTACATGCCCTTCACCGGAATCGAACCTGGGACCTCTCAGTCCGCAGGCTGACGCTCTATCCACTGAGCCAAACTGGTTTCGGCCAGATAACCTTGATTTTAAAAGTAATACATTGACTTTGAAACAATTCCAAAATATGCAAAATAGTTAAGAGAGCTGTAATTGTTGTTACAAACATCCTGAGAACAGTGACTATAATAAAATTGGTGTATGGAATCTACAGAAAAAAGAACAAGTGCAACTAACCATGATTAATGATGAACCAACTAATTGAACATGCAAACAATATTAAATAGTCGTGGATTTTGACTTGTAGCAACCTTCCTCATTAATCTGATTCTTTATTTGACAACAGCAAACATACTAGCATATTCCTTACTTTGCTCAACTATTTTGGATCTCACAATCTCGATGTTGGAGTGGATTTTTCTTGCCTAGTCAGAGAAGTAGGATCTCAAAACTTTGATGAGGCAATAGTTCTATTGACAGTGGTTTCCACAGAAACGTAAATGTATTTTTCATGCACAATCCTGATAGAAAATGTTGCAAATCCTTATGAGGCCAGGTGTTATGTAGATAATCTCTTCTGAGCAAATCAATATTACAGCCAGTGTGTCTCAATAGCTTTGAAACTACTAAGTAATTTGTTCAGTAAAGGTTGTGCTCTTGGTTCTTTCATAAGATCCCCTTTAGAAAAAAAATTCTCAAATTGAGGAACATAAAGTAATTGTGTTATTTCTTATGTGTTTTCTACTAATGGTGGAAAATTTATCGCATGAAGTAAAGGACAGGAAACGGGCATAGTCATTATGTGGGAAGAAAGGACACTGCCTATATATTATGCATCTTCAATCCTGTGATTTAAATGGTCTTTTTAAACTTTGCATTAAACTATGCTCGATTTCAGCAATGTTTTCTCTGAGGAAGCTTTTGGTTTTACAATGATAATAACTAGGACCATGATACTGAGTACATAGAATCCACATAATTTGTCCCGAGGAAGGTACTGCCTAATATTGCTCCCTGGTATATGTCTGAGACATAACCATAGCCCATATAGCTGCTTTGTTAAGCAAGGGTCAATTTCTTGAATTTTTTGTTTTTTACTATACTTTTTTCTTTGTCTTTCTTTTCACTGTTGTTAATTTTCTTTTCTTTTTAAAATATATTTTATTGATTTTTTTACAGAGAGGAAGGGAGAGGGAGAGGGATAACGAGTTAGAAACATCAATGAGAAACATCGATTCAGCTGCCTCTTGCACGCCCCCTACTGGGGATGTGCCCGCAACCCAGGTACATGCCCTTGACCAGAATCAAACCTGGGACCCTTGAGTCCGCAGGCTGACGCTCTACCTGCTGAGCCAAACCAGCTAGGGCACTGTTGTTAATTTTCATACGTTAATGTTCATTTGAATCATGACCATTGTTTCAAGGTTCACCTCTTTATGGCTGATGAAGGTCTATTAGTGCTACACATTGGGCATGGAATAGATGTCTTTAAACTACAGAAGAACACAGTTGCTGCCTTTGGAGTCTCAACGTTCCTTCCACCTGGTCAGCAGGAGTAAATGGGGACTCTATCGAGGGCACCCCAAGTAATGGCAGCGATGACAACAGACCTTCATTGAGCGATGAACAAGTGCCAGGTAACTCGCTAAACATTGTAGTAAGTGTTATTGGACAGTTGCTATTAAATCCACATGAGGTGAAGGCTTGGAGAGCTTACATAACATGCCCAACTCGCAGATGGTAAATGGTAATTCCAAATCTCTCTGAGGCTAAGTATTCCAAATTGCCAACCAGCTTCACTGAGACAACATGTCCCATGCTTGAAGCAGCTACTCCAGTTCTTAAAAGTGAATCTTCATTTTAATGTGGGCCTGCACATGGGATTCCAGTGGGAAAATGACCCACAAATAGTATAGGCTCCTTGAGGCAAGTCTGAGTATATCCTGAATTTGAGTATCTCCTCTGCCTTATTATATTACAAATGGAGGAGACACCAGTGCCTATTTACATGAACAAATTGGATCTCTAATGCATACTAACAGGTTTTAATGGGCATCTAAATAAATGGGTAGACTATTTAGCCCTGTTTGATATGCCTGTGTGCTATGATATACTTTATACTTGCATAAAATTGTAGTCCAGTTTTATCTTTTGTTATACCATTTATTAAATATAACAGATGATATTGTTGCTGATGATGATTATGTTGTATAGGTCTAATTATTTTCTAGATTTTAAAAATTAAACCTAATCATTTATTTTTTAACATCAGGTTTTGCTGGAGAAATGAAATCTCTCTTTTTATTGTGAACCTGAGACACAAAATTATAGTGTTCAGAGAAGTTTTAGCAGAAAGTCCTTTTGTGCTGAGGACTGAGTCAAAAGAAGCCACCACTTACATAAATGAAACAAATGAAACATCACCTTACTAATCAATACTAATAAAAGAGAAAAATGGTAATTGGCGTACGACGATACCCTTTTCATTGGCTAATCAGGGCTATATGCAAATTAACTGCCAACTAAGATTGGCAGTTAACTGCCAACAAGATGGCGGTTAATTTGCATACGTAGGCACAATGCAGGGAGTTGAAAGGGAAAGCAGGAAGAAGCCCCTGCCACTGACAGTGATCGGAAACCCAGGGGGGAGCTAAGAGATGGGGGGCAGGGCAAAGGCGGCCCCAGGCCCGCCTTTGCCCAGCCCCCCATCCATGATCGGAGAATCAGGCGCCTTTGCCGCCCTGGCCAGTGATAGCAGGAAGTAGGGGTGGAGCCAGCGATGGGAGCTGGACACGGTCGAAGCTGGCAGTCCCGGGAGCTAGGGGTCCCTTGCCTGGGCCTAAAGCAGAGCCCACGATCGCGGGGCCGCTGCAGCTGCGGCTCCCCGCTGCCCGAGCCAGACGCCTAGGCCAGAGGCGTTAGGCCTGGGCAGGGGCGGAGCCTGCAATCGCGGGGAGCTGGGGGTCCCCTGCCCAGGCCTGACACCTCTGCCAGAGGCCTCAGGCCTGGTCAAGGGGCCGATCCGGTGATTGGTGATCGGAGGGTGATGAGGGTCAAGTTCTCTGGCCGAGGCATCAGGCCTGGGCGGGGGGCGGAGCTGGGGATTGGGGGGATATGATGGTCCCCTTGCCCAGGCCTGAAGCCTGGGTCAGAGGCGTCAGGCTTGGGCGGGGGGTGGAGCAAGCGATCAGAGGGAGATAGGGGTCCCCTGCCCAGGCATGATTCCTGGGCCAGAGGCCTCAGGCCTGGGCGGGGGCCAGAGCCAGTGATCGGGGGGAGATGGGGGTCCCCTGTCCAAGCCTGACACCTCTGGCGGAGGCGTCAGGCCTGGGCAAGGGGCCGATCAGGTGATCAGAGGGTGATGGGGGTATACGCCTCTGGCTGAGGCATCAGGCCTGGGCAAGGGGCAGAGCCAGCAATCGGAGGGGTCTTGGGGTCCCCTGCCCAGGCCTGATGCCTGGGCCAGAGGCATCAGGCCTGGGCTGGGGGCAGAACCAGTGATGGGGGGAAATGAGGGTCCCCTGCCCAGGCCTGACGCCTCTGTCAGAGGCGTCAGGCCTGGGCAAGGGGCCGATCCTGCGATTGGAGGGTGACGGGGGTCAACGCCTGAGGGCTCCCAGTATGTGAGAGGGGGCAGGCTGGGCTGAGGGACACTCCCCCCACACACACACACCCAGTGCACGAATTTCGTGCACCGGGCCCCTAGTATATATATTCGCAATATTGTTCTTTCATCATGGCTGATTTATAAATGTAAATATACACTTCTTGTTTTTAGAAAACTTTTTAAATTTAAAGAAGATAATTTGCAATAAAATAAAATAATGTTTATTTACTTCTTGCTCTGGTTTATAGCATTAAATAAATGCATCAGAATGCAGATAATATAGAATCCTATCAAACCTGATATTATGTTGCTTATGTAAATTGAAATACTGATAAAATTAAATCAGGTTAAAAATTTTTTTGTCTTTATATCTCCTTGAACCTTGACTCCTTTATAATTTCTACTTTTTATCACTTTTATTATTATTGCTTTTTAAAAAATATTTCCCCTAGTCTTATGCTTTGCCATGTGCTGAAATGAATAGAATAATTTTGACATGATGCTTTTTTGTTTTGTTTTTTTTGTGTGTGTGTGAGTTATTTTTTTTCAAGTTGGCTTTTGTTTTCTTCCCTCTACACCATCACATCACTACCTGTCACTCTCGTCTCACTAAAATACAGCTTTCCTTTTTATATAGCTTAGGTCAGATCTCTCTCTAGTGACCCTTATTTCTAGTAAAAAAAAAAAAAATCTCTCTAAATGCATCATGATTAAAATAAAAAGAAGAGTTTTCAGGTAACAGAAGAGCCATATGACAGCCATTAAGCTTAAAAATGAATGTAACAGGATTAAAGATTAGAATCCTATGAAATACATAGGAAGGCTGAAAAGAGCTGAAGAGGTATTCAGTAAAAATTCATGCTGCTGCCCATAACAATAAGAAGGAAAATCAAAATGGAAAATGTGTGCTATACCTGCTTGACATTTCTTCCACTTCTCAAAGAGATTAAAAAAGAGAATCTTTATATTTTCGAACATTTCATGAACAAATGCTTTAAAGGACTATCACTATATTTCCCGGAAACTTCCCAACAATGAAGCGTATTTACTGATATGATAATGAAATGTCAGTCAGTGCAACCCTAGGCTTTGTGGCCCATTTTTTTCCATGCACACAATCAAAAGCCAAAATCCAGTAAGATTAAGAAGATAACTTTCCAAATATGCTCAGGGGCTGCTAGAAAACACACATTTTAAATTGGCTTCAATAAATAAATAAAATAAGACACTCCAAACACAAAATGACAGTTGCAGAAGGTTACAGAAATTCAACAGCTGAGGAAATTAAATTACAGCCAAGCTAAAACTTGTTCAAGACCGCTTTAACATTAGATGGTTGCTCATTTCATTGGTATTCTCAAATGTATAAAACAGAAGAGGAACAATATAAGATGCTTAGATAAATAGGATTCTCTTATTTTGGTTTTCCAAGAATGTACTTTGAACATTCAGTTAAAGTAAGAAAAAGAGGAAAAGAACACAACCTATAACCTAACTAGGAATACTATGTACTCCCTGTTTTACAATATGGCATATATAAATTAAACCACTCTAGGTTTTCTTTTTTATTTTCTCCTAAAAATACTGTGCATGGAGGAAGAGCAAATCAAGTCTGCTTTTTTCCCACTATTTCCTTTAAAATACACTCTATATCAATTTACTTTGTGTAAGATTAAATACCCCAAAAGCTACAATTTATTTGTTCTTTTCTTTTTTTTGTTATCTTTTATTTCAGAGAGGAAATTAGAGGGAAAGATAGAAACATCAATGATGAGAGAGAATAATTGATCGGCTGCCTCCTGCACACCCCCTACTGGGGATTGGTCCTGCAACTTGGGCATTTGGTCTCATGAAGATGTCAGACAACTTTTTTTTTTTTTATTGCTTAAAGTATTACAAAGGGTATTACATATGTGTCCTTTCCCCCCGCCCCCCCGCCCCCGCCCTTTACAGTCCCCTAGCCTCCCCTATCCCCCAGTGTCTTATGACAACTTTTTGAAGATTTGACTATCCTGCTGGTGAAACCACATGAAGAGACCTGAAATTACATGGCAAAATGAAAGAGCTGTCCCCTCCAAGATGCCACACATGTAAGTAAAACCATCTTGGACACCCCAGACCAGCCCAATCAGTAGTTGAACTCACCTCCCAAGTCACTTCAGTTAATCTCAGGTGATCAAATGAACTGCCCAACCAAGTCTTATCTGAATTCCTGACACACTCAACTGGGAGAAACAAGAAATCATGTTGTTTAAGCCACTGGATTTAAGCCACTGTTATACAGCCATACATCACTGGAACAGTGGCATACAAGCTGATTTTAACCAAAGAAGAAAAGCATATCTCTGAAATTGTTTCAGAGTTTAGAAAGAAAAATGTATTTGATCATCTCACCCAATATTATAATGAAAACAACATGATTATCTCTTCATTAGTTTAATTCAGCTGGATGTTTATTTAACTCTGAAATAAGAATGATTGGCCCCTATCAGAGATAAGGATAATTGTTAAGTTTAACATGAATATATGCAAAATATAAGACTATCTCAATGTATTATTGGTTTTAACAAAGTAAAGCAGATTTACACACACACACACACACACACACAGGCACAATAATGGTACACCATATTGACTTTATAATAATATATATCCAAATGAATGCTCACATAAAATGAATTATTTTAACAAATATTAACCTTCCACAACATGCAAGCCCTATTCTACACATTAGAGATCATATTTTCCTAACTATAAGTAATACTACCAAATAACTAGGCAGCTAGATGTTTCATATCTGTACAAAATTTTAACAGTACACAACATAATTCTATATAATAAAATCCTAGGTGTTGTGCTGCCCTCGCTCAACATTGCCACAAGATGTCTGGCAGGGGAGGGTAGTTGGGGGTGATCAGGCTGGCAGGTGAGCAATTAGGCATCAATAAAGCTGGCAGGGGAGCAGTTAGGGGGTAATCAGGCTGGTAGGCAGAAGTGGTTAGAGGCAATCAGGCAGGCAGGCAGGCTAGCGGTTAGGAGCCAGCTGTCCTGGATTGTGAGAAGGATGTCCAACTGCCAGTTTAGGCCTGATCCTGATTGGACATCCCTTGAGGGTCCTAGATTGGAGAGGGTGCAGGCTGGGCTGAGGGACACCCTCCCCATGCATGAATTTTGTGCACCGGGCCCCTAATCTATAATAATAAAAACATAATATCCTAATTAGACCACACAGCCAAACAACCTTCTGGACATCATTCCAGACGAAGCTACAGCAGAAGGGCCTGAGGCAGAGGCAGTTAGGGGTTAGGGGCAATCAGGCAGGCAGAGTTGTTAGGGGCTATCTTGCAGGCAGGCACATGAGCAGTTAGTGTCGATCAGGCAGGCAGTCAGGTGAGTTGTTAGGAGCCAGCGGTCCCAGATTGCAAGGGGGATGTCCCCCAAAGGGTCCCAGATTGCGAGAGGTTGCAAACCAGGCTGAGGGACACCCCCCACCACCACCATGTACGAATATCATGCACCAGACTTCTAGTATAAATATAAAATTATATTCCAGTGACTTTAACAATAGTACTTAACTGCCTTCTCATTTTAGACTTTTTTTTTACAATGATCATATAAGACTTATATATACAAAATAAAACTATATATTTACATCTTCAGAGAGCCAAATGAGAGAGAGAGCAGAAGAGTAAAAATGTATATGATTATTTTTAAAATAAGAATAAAGTGTAATGAGAATTACTCAGTGATCTCAAGTGTAAAAAGTGGGTTAAAAAGAGAAGGTTAAAAAGGGACACTATTCAAACTTTGTAATTTCTTCCTAGACCAACCCCAGAAATGCATAAAGGAATTTTCATCTACAGGTAATATACTCTCATCATCTTGGGAAGGGTGGTTTGCTTGAAAAGGCTATAAAAATTTCATTTAATAGGCTAACATAAATTAATAAGTAATATCTCAGTGCAAGTATTTATGTTAATAATATTAATGTTCATACTTTACATGAAGAAGAAATCTTGGTGTAACCACATCACTGGTGAAAATTGGGAGGCTCCCATCTTATAACAGAAAAACTTCCCACTACAATTTGATCATGCTCAGTGACCTGGAAGTAATAAATGCGTAAGTCTTAAACCAAATAACAGATAAATAAATCGAGTGCCAATAACACTCTTTCAATCATCCAATCCCCTGGGATTGATATGTTTAATTAAGAAAAATAAAGTGTGCTATGTTGAATCACTAATGATGTTGTGAATAAAATAGTATTTAAATGACCTGTCTTGCAATATTTGAGTACTAATTATATTATTCAATACTGTATGAGCAGGGGAGATGAAATAGAAATAAGATTTGTTTTACCATGTTATAAGTTTTGCTTTATGAAATCATGAGCAATTAGCCACGTCTCTGAATCAAAAAGGAAAATGAGAATCATAATGAAATATAAAAATTGCATTTGTTTAAGTCATAGTTGTAGATTTAGAATGCCATTTGCAATGAGCTTCCAAAACCCATAAGTTTTGGTCATTATGGTGAATACCTTTCATTTTCTCAATGAACACAATGTGATTAAATTAGGATGATGTGTTCCACCTGACTTAACACATAAACAAATTAATGAACAGAACAGAGCAAACAAAAGTAACCAGACAAATAATAAAAACTACAAGCAATAGGATATCTGTTGGCTCCTGTAACCAAAATGTGTAAGAGATTCAGGCAAGGTTTGGTGTATAAACAAAACAATGGCTTAAAGCAGCGGTTCTCAACCTGTGGGTCGCGACCCCTTCGGGGGCGAACGACCCTTTTACAGGGGTCGCCTAAGACCATGGGAAAACACATAATTACGTACTGTTTTTGTGATTAATCACTATGCTTTGATTATGTTCAATTTGTAACAATGAGAATACATCCTGCATTTCAGATATTTACATTACGATTCATAACAGTAGCAAAATTACAGTTATGAAGTAGCAACGAAAATAATTTTGTGGTTGGGGGTCACCACAACATGAGGAACTGTATGGAAGGATCACGGCATTAGGAAGGTTGAGAACCACTGGCTTAAAGGAATATTTTTTATCTATGTTTTTATAACTCTTAAATTATCATTAAAATTCCATAAAATGGCCTCTCATTTATGGTAGATTTAATAACAGACTCAAAAACCAATTACTTGTATTTGAATCACTGTGCACCCTTGGTTTCTTTACCTTTGGTTTAATTTCTCATCTGGGCCACAGTATCCTTATCTAAAGGAGTATAATTGATGGTACCTACCACATATTACTATGAAAATTTAATAAACTAAAAATAAATGTAAAGTTCTCAGGTAAGTGTCTGATATAACATACTTGCTAGAGGAGAGTCAGGCATGATTCTGAGCTGTCTCATGGTCAGCAAATTATTGTACTAGTAAATGTTTGAGACTTCACATCTTAAAAAAAAAAATCCAGAAAATAAGACTGCAATATTCTCCTCATAGTTATAAGAAGTCCTTAAGTTTATTCTTTCATCATCTCAAACTAAATACTTTTAACCATCTGTAATCTAATCCTTGTAAGTAGGAAAATTTGAATTATGGGCTTAATCTCATCAGGGCTCATAATTAGAGTTGAGAATGGGGCCAATTAAAACTGAACCAAAGCACATGCACCTAAAATTTTAAATATGCTCATATATATGAAACAGTACTTAAGGTCTACTACATACACTATGTGCAGTGTACTGAATGAAGTGCTATGGTCCACTATAGCCCAATATTTATGAACATACTAGATTATAATGTATACATGTGAGTGCATGTATGCACATTCAGAGCCTAATGTATATATTTTGGAGCAGAAAATAGAATTGTTTTTTGAAGTGTTTATATAATAGGGAGGTCAAGACTGAGCCTGTTTTAAGTAGATAGGAACTGGAATAATTTGTAATGGAGAATATGATGCAGCATAATACATTGCAATTTAGTGCATGGAAATTGACAAGAAAAGATCATATGAGGATAGTGAGAACAGATACGGGACTGCAATTGATAGTGTATGTGGAAGTAGCAGAAAATAAAGTTGAAGGGATGATTGGCTTTTCAGTCAAGAGAAGAAAATGGGACTTGATTCCAAGTGGAGAGCCATAATAAGACCTTGAGTCCTTTATTGATGTGATGAAACCAGTGTTTCACGAGGATTAGTCTGACTGAAGTGGGCAGAGACTGCTGCAGGTAAAGGAGCCATCTACCAGATTGTACAGTAATTTAGGGTTGAGGTGACAGAGCAGTGGACTAAAGTAGTGGCAGTGGAACAACGAGAAAACAATCAAGTACAGGCTTCGTGAGAAATTAAATTTAGAAGATGAAGGAAAACATCTAGACCAATATTGTTTCCTGGGATTTTAGTTGAGTAATACAACTCATGGCAGATAGAAAGTGGAAAAGGAGAAAAATTACTATTTGACACGTGTCAAAGAACTGGTACTCTCTCTTGTATTCTAGTCATATAATTTTAAAATGAGTACCAGTTTTTAATGGTTTTTGTAATTTCTTAAAATAGGAATCATAAAGGAAAGAAATCCCAGCACCAGTAGAATATATAGGGATAAATTTTATCTGAAAGGTCAAATCTCATAGAATCTCAGGAAAGCCACCCATATTTTTACACGTTTCAAAGCTAAACCTGGAGTTTATAACATACTCCAGGTTTCTATATTTCAAGCCAAAGAAAACGCATATAAAATATATCCTTTTGGGCAAAATAAATAAAGAGCTATCCAGACCAAAAAAAAAAAAAAGCTAAAGGAGTTTATTACCATCAAACCAGTATGCAAGAAATGTTAAAAGACCTACTTTAAGGAGAAGATAAAAAAAGGAATTTATATAAAGAAAGGAACATAGATATAAATAATAAAATGCATATCTATGTTCATTGCAACCTTATTTATAATAGCCATGATCTATAACAGCCCAAGTGCCCATCAGTAGATGAGTGGGTAAAAAAATGAATAAAATAAAATAAGCAAAATAGTAACAGACTCATAGATATAGAGAACAGCTGTCAGAAGAATGGGGTTGTGGGGCAGGGTGAGAAAGGTGAAGGGATTGTGTGATTGTGTGTGTGTGTGTGTGTGTGTGTGTGTGTTAGATATATATCCTTTTTTTAGGTCATCTTTTATTGAATCCTTTGAATTATCTGATTAAAAGAACCAGTGTCTTTTTACAGTGATTCCAAAGATTAGAATCCAACTTAGTTATACATAACTAGAGGCCTGTGCACAAAATTTGTGCACTCGGGGGCAGGGGTCCCTCAGCCTGGATGGCGAGAAGGCACAGGCCAGGTTGAGGGACCCCATTGGTGTAGGATCAGGGCTGGGGAGGGATTTGGGAAGTTAGTCCGCCAGGTAGGGACCATGGGAGGGCTCCAGGGAGTGTCCAGCCCATCTCACTCAGTCTCAATTGGCTGGATACCAGCAGCAAGCTATTCTACTGGTTGGAGTGTCTGCCCCCTTGTGGTCAGTGAACATCATAGCGACTGGTCGACCAGTTGACTGTCTGCCCCCCTAGTGGTTAGTGCACATCTTAGCAAGTGGTTGAGCAGCTATATATCATTACTATATTACGCTTTGATTGGTTGAATGGCTGGACACTTAGCATATTAGACTTTTATTATATAAGATTGCATTGCATTGTTTGTGATTAAATTTGGTATTTTGTACTAAACAGTGGCAAATAAATGTTTGCACTCTCCAACATTTGTATTTTTAAAACTTTTCCTGTTAAGGGAGCCAAGTACAGAACTTAAACATGTAATCAGCAAGTGCACTTTGACTAGAGCAGGAGAGAAATCCATTTAACAATCCCTCTAATACCTTCTGTTGTCAGTAGGTAGCAAGAAAATTTTATTACCATTTGCTGAATGTGAAACACATTTTGCTCAGTAGGTTTGACTATGGACTATTTCAATTGTTTTCCTTTAAAGATATTTAATTATGCCAGATTATTCTAACCACAAGTGTCAGCCATTCATTAGCTTAATGGAAAAAGGTAACATATTATGTATATAATAGTCACCCAGGGAGGAGATATACATGTACAACCCAGAACACTTATGTAGATAGATTGTAGACAGAATGATCTTCTACAGGAACAGAGGAGACAAACAATTCCTCTAATGGAAAGCAGGGAGATGTGATTATCATTAAACGCCACCCAAAGACAAATATTTGCCATGGGGATGACATACAGAATAGGCATATGACATGGCCTTGCCTTATGGGCAACAGAGGTAGAGAAAATAATGAAAGTGTTGAGATCCTGTAGTTTGAAGAAACCATAATAGGTTTTCTTTTTACTATTTGAAGAAATCACACTCTCTTTTTGTTGTTGTTCCTGGTGTGGAATCAATTCCTAAAATGGCTTTCAAAGATGACTCACCTTACCTCCCTGTAAATATGGTGAGGTGTCCCTCTCCTGATTGTGCTAGGTTACATGTCACAGTTTACCTTACCCTCAGGAGAGCATGGTGCTGGGCCTTATCTAACCACATGAGCCCTGAAAAAACCCACAGCTTTCTCTGAAAGCAGAAGTCTGAGAGATTGAAAAGATGAGAAGGACCAGATGTGTGAATGGACTAAGGATAAGCCACAGAAGAAGTAATGTGACATTTCTTCTTAAGAAACTAAGGGATGCTCCCAGGTTAAAAGCCAGAAAATTAATGAGGACCTCTGTCCTAGGACTGCAAATAACTGAATTCTGCTGATAAAAGAAATAAGGTTGGTTACCTATATTAGTGGTAACTGTCTTCACGGCTTCTCTGTCTTTGTACACTTCCATTGAAGCAGAAGTTATATATAAAGAAAATATGGAGAGACGGGGGAGAGGAGAGAAAAGAGAAAAGAAAGAGAGAAAGAGAGAGAGAGAAAGAAAGAAAGAGAGAGAGAGAGAGAAGTTGTGATTGGTTCTGAAAAGTTTAACATAACCATGGAACAATTGGGCATAGGTAAAAGACTCAGGTACACGTGGCTGAGGAAGATTATGTTATGAGTGAGAAGAATAAACTGGTACTCTCCCTTGTATTCTAGTCATATCCTTTTAAAAGATCATAGTAGTTAATTCACCTACATTTTTCCTTTGACTACATTTGCATAGTACCATGTCAACTTTTGGGTTATTTGGCAATTTGGTCACAGCTATTTAAGAAATAAAAAAAATGTACAGCCTGCCATCCCACAGCCAAAAGCAACCACCATTACTCTGTAATTTTTAATCTGGTGAACTAATTAACCAATTAAGCTAAGGCAAAAAAAAAATATCTTCCAATAAGCACCTAGTATATGTGAAACATTATGCTATGTGTTGAACTGCTTAAAAGATCATTTAATATGTTGTTTCAAGCTATTAAAATTTATTTGGACATAATAAGTTACATTGTGCGAAGTGTCCTAAAATGACAAAAAGTGTCTTTCCTGAGTTCAAAAGCAGTTTCTTATCTCTAGCTGGTTTGGCTCAGTGGATGGAGCATCAGTTTGTGGACTGAAGGGTTCCAAGTTCCATTCCACTCAAGGGCACATGCCCAGGTTGGGGGCATGCAGGAGGCAACCAATCAATTATTTTCTCTCATCATTGCTGTTTCTATTTCTCTCTTCCTCTCCCTGACTCTCTGAAATCAATAAAAATATATTAAGACAAAAAAAGAACAGTTTCTTAAAGATTTGGATTGTCAGGCTCTTCACACACCTGTGCCATTTTAGCAATTCACTAATACTATTTCCATCTTTATACAAAGACCCAAAAACCAAATCTATCTTGGGGGATTACATGTTCACTTCTATGGAAACTCAGAAACTCTTCTGACAACAGTCACAAAGTGATAACTGACCTATAACACTTAACCCCAAATTCCTAGAGACAAGTTAGCTAGTCTACTTGAAGCCTGCTGTCATGTAAATGTCCACAGGTAAACTCAACATATCTCTCCAGGCCTAAGACACTTCCAGCTGTGTAGAACATTGCCTTACACTCAATGATTATCATGAATCTTAGACTTCAGTTACTTCCTCCTCTCCCCATGTAGAGGAAATGGCTAGAATATTGTAGAAATAAAATGCATTCACTTCTTTCAAAATTGTTAAATTTTTGTTTGTGCTTGCCAGAACTCTCAGATCTTTTTAGAAGTGTGCAATCATATATTATTCAATTCAAAGAGGTTTATAACAGTTAATGTTGAAGTTAGTCTTTTTTTCTCTCTGAAATGTTATTCCTATAAGCAAAAGGGGACTGATTTAATCTAATATATATATATATATATATATATATATATATATATATATATATATATATATATATATATATATATATATATATATATATATCTCAGAGCTGTCCAGGAGGTAAAGAGGAAATATTGCAATAGAGGAAAAGAGACATCAGTATATAACTGGACTCAATTCTAAATAAATGAAAAGTGGGAATTTATAGTCAAGAAGCAGGGTGGAGGAGGAGAATAATAGGGATTAGGAGAAAATATTAGATAGTAGGGGGAACTCTAAAAGTGACTTGAATAGGATTCTAACTGGAGGCAGGCTAAGGTGATCAGATATCATGGGAGGGAGGTGGAGGTTGGCATTGATCAGGCATTGATGGAGCTCAGCTATCAAAGGGGAAGATTTGTGCTAAACTGACTCAGCAAGATTCTTGCTACAACTGGACCATGGGGAGGGGAACAATGAGGTCCAAAGTAAAAGCATATTTGAGAAAAGGACTCAGAAGGGTCTGACAGAACTTGGTCAAGGAGGTAGCTTTGTCAGTTGAAACACATACATCTAGGCCCATTGCAAAATGCCAGGAAAGACTGACAGTACTTTGTTGAAATCTCAGAACTACAAGTACCACTGTGAACATTCAACAACATCATATGCTATATGTTCATTGTTGGTTCATCTTTAGATATTTTTGTGGCAAGTTTGTTCCTGCCTTTCTGAAATTGTCTCTGTTCTCAAATAATTAGAAGCGGACTAATCAAATTTGTGGTATCATTTTGATAATTTAAAAAAAATTCTGCTGCAATAAATCCCACCTTTAATTTATGGATGACAGTGCAGATAACAGCGGACATTTTAATCACTGTGCTCTGATGATAGATGGTGATTCCATTTAATCAAATGCTCTTTGACGGAGTATTGTCTTCAGGGTTGGCTCAGGTAGTGAGTGATTCAGAGGTGGGAGGCATGTGGTAGTGAAGGGGAGATGTTATAAGTTCCTGTAATAATGTGGTTAGACCACGACATGAGAAACAACACTGGATTTTATAAGATAAAATTTCTAAACCACCGTTTACTGTAATTACTGAAGTGAGCAATGATTTTTAAAAGCTTGTGAGAAATACTTAAATGTTATAATCTGAATTGCTTTTCAAGGCAGGTATATTTGTACTTTTTTCCTCCTTGGTTTAAATAAAACATGCTAGGTGATGGTCAATATCTCTTTTGACATCTAAGTAATTTCTGAAAGGATATAGATAGATGATAGATAAATAGATAGCCTGGTATGTGAGTCTTTGTCTTAAAAGCTAAAGTTTTGACATCCTACATGCTATACAATTAGCTAAAAAATTTTAAGTGCCTTTAAATATTTTAAAAGTATTTTTCATATATAAAGAGAAGGTAATATCATTTTTAAAATAACTGTGGGAGTTCTTGTTTAATTAGTAAAATAATAATGCAGTGCACAACTTCTAAAAAAATAAGTAAATGACCAAAACCCACCAACAGTATTATACCAGTAGCTAATGGAAGAAAGAGTGACCTCATACAAAAGAGAAAGCATCTTGAAAGGGCGGCCAGATGCACCCAAGAAAAATATGTAGGCACATAACCTAAGCTGATATCTTCTTACAGAAAAGAAATATCTGGGGACCCATGCTAACCCAGGAGAGCAAAATCTATGGCCATGGAGGAAGAGGATTTCTGCCTTTACAAGTTCTCCATTATCACAATAATGCTGTATAAATAGACACCGCAAAACTCATAGAGTAAATATTTATTTTTATAACCATTTAGGCTGGGTATGGGTGCGTGGCTTATATGGTCCTGGAACACACATTTCAATGCTTTCCGCTAGCAGTAGCCCGGGCAACAGGGAAGGGAGACAAGGGGCCTTGTGATTCTCATTTTCCAGCAAGCTAGTCCATGCATGTTCTCATTTTAACACCAGGACACAAAAGGGAATGAGTCTAATCATACAAAGCTACTGGTTGAGTTAGGCTTACCTGCATCCCGCTGGTCAAAGATGGTCTCTCAGTCACACTGGGAGAATACTATCAAGTTTAAGGCAAAAAGGGATGCTTGAGGAGTGGGAAGTAGTAAAACCCTCAAACCGCTCAGTCTGCCTCAACCCTAACACAGGGTCCAGGAACTTGTTAGGCTGTGTGTTAGTCTACAGGTGTAACATGAATTTCCCTTCAGATTAGGGATGTTGAACATATTTCATGTGCTTGTTTGTCTTGTTTGGTAGAGTGTGTGAAAGTTTTTCCCCTGTATTTTAAAATTGGGCTCTTTGTCTCATATAGAATTGGTAGGTCATGGTTTTTTAAAATTGGGCTCTTTGTCTCATATAGAATTGGTAGGTCATGGTTTATCTTCTGGACATAAATTTTGAACAGATATATGATATATTGCAAGTGATCTCTCCTAGTCTGGGCTTTATCGTCTCATTTCCAAAATGGTGTCTTACTAATGGAAATAAAAGGTTTTCAATCTTTAGGAAGTCTATTTTGTTTCCTGCTAGTTGTGCCCTAACAAATCTTTACATACCCAAGGTCTCCAAGATTTTCTTCTATGTTTTCTTCTATACAATTCATACTTTTAGCTCTTACATTTCCATATATATATATATATATATATATATATATATATATATATATATATATATATATATATATATTGTAAAATCATTTTTTACCATTTAACTGTCAAATTATTCAGCCCAATTTTTGGAAAAGACTACATTTTCCTCCATTGTAGTCCTTGGCAACTTTGTCACAAATCAATTTGTATTGTATATAATCACTGCATTACAGTTGATAAATTTGTATCTTACCAAGGCACAGATTAGCAATTTTGAATCTACTTCACATGTGTACGAGTATACCAGTAGAACAAATAATAAATTATAGGTAGTGGGAATCATATCTCTTAATGTCTGAAAAAAAATTACAAAAAAAGCAAGAAGAGAGGCTAGAATAAACCCTGTTGTGTTGGATAAGAGTAGGGCATTTATACAACAGTAGAAATGCATGCTTATTTTATTAATATATATAATTATAGATATATACGTATATTTCCTAGCTCTGTCCACTGAGAGAGCCTAGGGCCAGTGGCATCTCAGTAGCAATTAGTGCATATAGCACCCACATTTTCATTTCTAAATAATATTTTATAATAAAAGGAACCAGGGCTCCATGGAGGGTGGTCTTTATTGATTCATGGAACTATAAGAGAAAAAAAACACCTTGTGGTGTTATTTCATATGTTTTTAACCTTGGTTGGCATCAGCTTCACTCCCACTACATCTACAAGTAGAGAAGGAGAGGATGTTTGGATTACCTCAGTGAGTAACGGTGTTATTGCAAAACGAAAAACTGTCATGTCCAAAGTGCTGTACTGGGGCATGTAAAAACACTGCTGGTTTTTTGGGTTTTTTGTTTGTTTTTTTTGGTTTTTTTTTACTGCATTTTGATCTAATAAACTATAAGAATCAATCTAACATATTGCTCTTAACTACACCTGGCTTTTCTACTTCATCATCTAACCACCAGCATTATTTAATCATTTTAGAATATAAGAAAAAAAGCTGAGAGAGAGAGAGAGAGAGAGAGAGAGAGAGAGAGAGAGAGATAGTAGTTTGGGAAAAAGAGAATATCCCAGGATCACCTAGGTCCTAGGATCTTGAAAATCTCGATGAGTGTGCTTGCACCTGGAAGGAAGTGAGCTACACTGTAAACCTAAAGCAGGGATTTATCTCAGTGGTATAACTGTTCCCGCCCTTTTGGAGTCAAAACCAAGGAGGGATTGAGTAAAACTGGAACAATACCCAAACTCCTTATTTTCGTGTACTCTTTAAAGTGAAACCAAAATATCATGGGGATTCTTGTCTAGCTTAGGAGTATTCAGGTCACATTCTCATACAGTTGAAAATAGATTATGTAACAGCCTCCAAAGATACATTTGACTTGGTCTAGTATTAACTTTTATCACAGTAACTAAGGGGAAGGTGCAATTTCATGGCAATTTGTATGTCTGCCATCATACAGTTCAACATAATGAAATCTAACATTCACTTCATAACGGCCATTGCTCGAGAATCCTGCCTATGAACATATTAAAAGTTGTACAGCGTTCACACATCTTAGCAGAGCATCGCCTGGGCGAAGCCTCTGGGAAAAGAACAGGAACCAGGGGTCAGCATCTCCTCTTCTTCCTGCGGAGCCCATCCACGCACAAAGCTTCTTTCTGAAGACAGTGGGGGCTTTGTGCTTGGGTCTGCTCTGCGGGGATGCGGAGCCAGAGAACCGGAGTCAATAGCTGCTGTGTGTAGCCCACACTGCAGGCGCCCGCCTAACTGCTGTCACATTTGAATGCTATCTGCAAGCCCCTTCTTCTGTCAGGTCATTCTCATAGTGTGCTGTGCTCACTCTCTGTGGCTCCCCCCTTCCCCAATCTCTTCTCACCCTCCATGAAAACTCTCCAGCTCAGGAACAAAATACTGAAAGCGAGAACCAGGCGACGGAAAGCACAAGTGGATTCAAAGAAATTCAACCTGCCTGTAGCAAGACAGGAATTTCTCACAGAGTGTAGTGTGATTATTATGTTCATTATCTTTTATGAGATTAAAATTTACCTTGCCTCTCAACTGACGGACAAATATTTCACAAAGGGCCATGATGAAGGAACATTTTTATTTACATTCTGGGGACTTTGCCTGTTTAAATTTTTGTTCCCCAAGACAGAGCTATGGAGGGGGGAGAGACTAAACATACAGATATTCTTTTATAATAGCTGTTGGAAAATATGTAATGCTTACTATATGCCAAGTACTTTGTTAAGACTTTACATTTTTTATGAGGATATATGTATTATGAGGCACAGAGATCAAGTAACTTGCCAAATGTTATATAATTTATTAATGGTGGATGGATTCAAACCCAAGTGTCTGGCTCTAGGATTCATTTTCTTACTCATCACATCTTGCAGCTAATATAGATAATATGCTATTTGCACACTTCTTAGATTTAGGTTAATTGGATGAATGTATTAATGCAATCCATTTGTTTTATTTCAGAAACAAATTTGTAAGTAGAAAATCATTCAAGATGCCTCAATAACTAATTTTCAGGCATGAATGCATTCATTCCCCAAATTCACTTCAACTACTGTGTCTCCAGTCTGGTGTAGGTCACCACAGGCAATAATCCCCGCCTCCCAGAAACGTAGGCTCTTTAGTTAGCAATTTAACCCATAACTTCACTTCAGGGAATTTATCCAAACAAATTAAGAGCAGAATCTGGAAGCAGACATTTGCACACCCACATTCTTGGCAGCATTATTTACAATACCGAGAGGCAGAGGTACATAGATAACAATGTATAAATGGATAAAGAGAACACGGCATACACACACAATGGTACCTTATTTGGCTTTAATAAAAAAGGGAAGTCTGCCATTTATAACAACATGAATGAACATCGAGAAAATGTTGCCAAGTGACATACACCACACACAGAAGGACAAATACTATGTGATTCAACTTAAACGAGGTATCAGAAGTAGTCAAATTCTTAGAACAGAAAGTAGAATGTGGCTGCCAGGGGATGGGGAAAATTGGAGCTGTGTTCAACAGGTAAGCTGAAAGAGTTCTGAAATCTGTTGCACAACAGGTATATCTAGTTAATGCTACTGTATCGTATACTTAAGAATGGTTTCATTGGTAAATTTTATGTTATGTTTTTTGTTTTTTGTTTTTTCACCATAGTAAATGTGAGCTTAGGGCTAAAATATTGGGAAGATCTCTGAAATCCTTAAACATAGTATGAAAAGTATGTATTTATGTTATTCATATGTATTATAATTTACATTAATATTCATTTGAAAAATATTTAAATACCTCTTATTTCCATTCACACAATCACTGAATATTCATGTAGCACTTGCCTTCACTGGACAATGAAATGGGTGCTGGATACATAGTTAAGGATCAAAACAGATAGGCTACCTGCCTTCATGGAGCTTATGTTCTAGCTTAGTCAATGCTGAAGGGGAGAGAGTGTTGGAGTGGGGGGTGGAGGGATTGACCAAAAAATGAAAAAAAATAATAAAATAAAAGAGAACTCATGGGCACGGACAACAGTTTGGTGATTGTAGGGGTGGTGGTGGTGGTGGCAGGGGGAGAAGGGAGTGAGGTAGGGGTGGTGGGAGGGGAAAAAGGGAGTAGGATAGAAGTGGAAGAGGGAATGAATGGTAAGGAATAAAATAAAATAAATTTGTTTTTAAACACAACTGTCTATATACACATGTACTGACATTGTTATTTCCCCAAAAAAGAAAGAGTTGAAAGAACACAACCTTTGTATAATTCTGCCTTGTGTTTAATGCCCAGCTTTGGATTGTATTAAACTTCGGACTTTAGAGAAGTTTTTTGTCATCTGTGAGACACAGTCCTTACTCATCAGGCTGTCGAAGGGAATATATGAGATGATCCTGTAAATTTCCTGGCACAAAGTAGGCTTCCACCAATGTTAGTTTCCTTTATACCTTCACCCTGATAATAATAGGTTTATTTTTCAAGCACTTGGCCATGGTTATATAATAATGTCTCTCTAGTGATTCTGCAAACTAGATCTTAATCAATAATATCATACACTCCTCTAGCATATATTTATATGTATTAAAGTTCCTTTAAATGACAGAAGGTATAGTAATTTTAGATATCTATTGGTCTCAATATTGAATCTATAATTTGAATCTATACAGATAAATCTCTTAATATTCCTTAGATTAAATTAAATTAAATAATTAAAAATCAATCAACACTTTAGAAAGCAGGAGAGGCTAAGACATTTTTTGATTCAGACATCAAAAGTGAGTCACTGGAACCCATACCTTTGTCCAATGATTTTAAATTTTTTTAAATGAAATATTCTCAAATAATGCTAAATTAATGGAAGATGATTTCTAAAGTAACTGGTCTCCTTTGCCTCGTCACGATTTTACAAACTGATATGGCCTCCTTTGTGTCATTTTTCAAAGCACATCACTTTTCTGTGATATCAGAATATCACAAAACTCTGGGGTATTTCATGCTATAAAATGCTTGAAGTACTTCAAAATGAGATTTTGATGTCATTGAAAAACCCCAGCAAAAAAAAAAAAAAAAAGATAAAACACAAATTTATCTTAATTAAACTCAAATTGCTGAGCTATAATTTTTGACTAAATAATTTCAAACTGGGCTTAAAGAAGTGAAACCCTCTGCCTCATGGTGGTTTTGCCATAAAACAAATACCCCAAAGTAGGTATTTTTAATGGAAATGCCTGCTCAGCCATAAGTACAGCATTGCTGTTCCACAGCACTAATACATCCATGGCAGGTCTTCATTCGCCAGCAATTGGCCTGTTGTCTGTTATGATCAGCCTTCTATGTGGAAGTAGGGAATCAAATCATTCCAGCACTTGGAGACTTAAATATCCTGGAGAAGAAACGAAAAAGTCTTCGTACATAAGCAAAAAACAAGCTCATTTCTCTAGACTATGAAGCAGAAACTCAGGCCGTCGATAACTGTTGAAAATTAAGCTTCCAAAGGGGGGTCTCCACAGATTGCCTTCTGGAAGAAATGTGCTTGAGACAATTTCTGAGGCGGCTGTATTCACTGTGGTTATCCAAGGGCAAGCATGGGTTGGTAGACTGTCGGAGTCAGAAAGAAATCTTCACCAACTAGAGGGCTAGTTTTAATAACGTTTTCTTTTTCATAACTACCAATATAATTCCCTTTGGTGATAACATATATAATTGTTTCCCAAAATCAAATTTAAAAGTTGAAGCTTTCTTAAAAACAATATTCATCCTGCCTTAAAAAATAAGCTCAACCCCTAACAACCCAATATAATGATATTAGCATAGAAAAATACAAGTACCAAGAGTTTAAAAAGGGAAAATTCTTCTGGAAATCTCACTCCTCCTCTTATAAATTTACTTTATGTTTATATCTATTTTTGTAAATATAACTGTTTACCATCAATTTTCATCTACATATAAATATAATCAAAACCGAAGCTGAATTTTATATTTTCTGTGACTTATAGTTTTTACTTATAGTTTTTCTATAGTAGCCTAAGTTTCTATGTTAGCATGAACAGTGTATCCTCAATATTTGTAATATAATATTTCATAAAACTCATGTCCTATAGTGTATTTAGCCATTCACCTACCGATTAATGTTTACATATTTTTAACATGTCATACAGCATTACACTACAAATACTACTATGGTGAGCATCTTTCATGAGCTTCTTCATTCCCACACTTAAAAAATTTTATAGCACAAACCTGTAGTTTTGGAACAACGTTTGCACATTATAAATTTTGATTGATATTTTTGATTATCATCAAGAAAGTTCTCAATTTACGAATTTGCCAGTACTTTCCAGTATAATTTATAATCAGACCAAAAGATTCACAAATAATGCAAAATGAAATTTAATATCTATGCTTGCTGCTTATTCTTTCAAAACTTGGCTATGTTTTCCCCTGCCTTTAAAAGTAAGGGCAGATTTTGACTGTGGATTAGGAAATTAACAAATCCAAATTTCACATTGGAGAGAAAGGTGCTGTTATACATTTTCTGTGACTCTTTACAGAGGCAGGGGATCTGAGACAGAAGCAATAAAACCACCATTACTCTCAAAATCTTGTTGCTTTGTTAAACAAGATTTTAGTAAGCAGTACAATTGGGACTGGATTGCATTTAAAAGAAAACAAATTACAGCATTTCCTTCACAAATTTCACCCGCAATGTTATATTACCAGCACTTAAGTGGTTTAAACTGTTGTCAACTCTTAGACAAATTTAACAAGAATATTTCATAAATCTGTCTTCTTGTGTGAGTTTTATGTTTGGGATACATCTACCATTTTCCCTGCTTATACAGACATTATACTTGTAACTAATTTTTTAATCCACATGAAAATCAATTAGGCTAATCTAGTTAAACCACCATCTAATTCAAACTGTGATTTTGCTTAGAAACTAGCTGTATTATATATAAGTTCAATAATGGAATCAAGAAAATCTGAATTTTGATTCTGGCTGTGTCATTCACTAACCACAGTCCCTACATGAGTGATTAAAATGTTCTTGATAAAGACACGTGTTCCTTATCTGGATATATTGCTTGGGTCGGGTGCTAGTCTATGTCCTTTCAGCCCCAAGAAGATTCTAAAAATTAGAGATATGATTTTTCCTACTACAACAATAAACTCTTCAAAAACAGATCTGCATCGTCTTATAAAAATTCATAAATTACTATTGGAAACCATTTGATTTTCTTAAACAATAAAGTTCACAGTAAGTGAACTTTTGAGTCTCTGGAACTAGTCTCAGTTCCCTGAATGATAGTGTGTGAATTAAACTAATTAACACTTAACTTCTACCTAAAAAAAATCAGGGTAATCATGATAATGCTCATATTATAAAGATGCTGAGAGTATGAAATTTGTGTTAGTAAACATGACATTCCGTATACATCAGGTGCTCATTAATGCTGTCTATTAGAATTGTTAGGATTAACCTGTGAGACATCACAAAGGTATTAGTCTTTCTCGTTTTCTGTATTAATTCAGCTTACTTTTCCAAATATAATGATGTCTAGAAGCCTGGTGCACGAAATTTGTGCACGGGTAGGGTCCCTAGGCCTGGCCAGCGATCAGGGCCAATCAGGGCCTTCTGGCTGCTGGCTGGGGCCTTCCTCCATTCCACGCCAACCCCTGGTGGGCAGCGCACATCATAGCGAGCAATGGAACTCCCAGTCTCCCAGTCAAACTCCCGAGGGGACACTTTGCATATTAGCCTTTTATATATATAGATACCTTTGGATGGCCCACTTCCTCTAAGGAAGTCAGGCATTTAGGTAGCAAGTCACATTTAGAGCCCCAGATTTCCAAACCAAAGATCTCTTTCCCCAAAACAACAAACAAAAACCCAAATGTCTTCCAGTGTGAACATCTGCTACATGCTCAGGTACATTATTTAAGAGGGAGGGCTACACTCAACAAAATCCTCCAGTGCAAACCTGTAAATATTTACCAAATTTATTTGAACCAAACTGATGACAATTGGTGGGAACCAAAATCTCAAAGGACTGAGAGAATATTCCAGAGAATGCAGTTATGCACCTTATTTAAACATTACAATCAAAGTGTTACTGTAGTTAGCAAGTTGTTAATAAAGAAAAGAGAGCATAGAGAAGTCAGACTTGTTGAACCTATTCAGCTAGGAAGCAGAGGCCTTTTTGTTTAACCAGGAAGCTACAGCTTCTACTTCCCCCAGGAAACCCCCAGTCCTCCCCCCCCTCCCCCCCTCCCCCGCTTCTGCCAACCACAACCACCCCTCCTCCACACCTGAGATCAGGGAGGAAGGAATAGAACAAAGGGAAAGTTAAGCACTTGCACAAGGAAGTCACAGTGGGAGGTGCTGGACCATAGGTGCCTGTTAGTCTAACCTAGGAAAAAGATCATTGGCTAGGGGGTGGAGCCAATGCAAGCCTGCAAAAGTTTGGGAAACTAATTGGGTATTTTGAAAATGCTTCTGGTTCCTCCCAAGCCAGAGATTACATGATTCCAGGTGAACAAAGAAGCTCTCTCTCTCTCTCCTCTCTCTCACTCACTGGCTCCTGACTGGCACTCACCCCAAGGGTTAGGGGGTTCTCTCTCCATAGCCATGTGGCCCTAGGGTCCAACAGCTGTGTGGACCCCACAAGTAGGCTCTAGGTGGGGCCTGAGTACAGCAGCAAAGCAACAGGGTGCAGCTAGGAACACATGCTAAATTCACCAAAGGCTGGACTGGGACTAAGCTCTAACATGGCACAGGATCTTTGGATATTTACTCTATTTCTGGCCCTGATTTTTCATGGGAGGACGGATGGAGATGGGCCATCAGAGAAGCATCTTTTTATTTTTTTATTTATCATCACAAATATTACCACCATAACTCATTCTCCCTTGTAGGTCCCCAATAATAATTTTCCTCCTGACATTGCAAGAACCCCCTTCCACCAGCAACAAACGGAGTAGGCTTAAGGGGGTTACATGAAATTCATTGCTGATAGATTAGGGAGGTAACAAGAAAGCAAAGTGGAGGAAATCTCTTTGGCTAAAAATATAGAAGGAATAGAGACACACTTCTTTTACATTGGTGGGTATAGGATAATTACCAGTCAACAATGAACATAATTGCAATACCAATTACCAGTCAACAATGAACATAATTGCAATACCAATGAGGGGGTTTGAGGTCTCTGCTCTGGTGATAGAGTTGTGCCTTGAGGGGTTGAGAGAAAAAATAAATGCAAAATTACCCTGGGGATCCAAAGGCATGTTATCCTAAGCACAAAAAGACAATAGGCAGGCTCAGTTAAGGCAAAGATTGACCTCTGTCAGGATAGAAACAGGTGTAGGACATGACTACCTTTCAGGATCTGCTTTTAGCTAGACAGTTTTAATTTCAGTCTATCCTATGTGGTTACTTTAGGTCTCTGAATTTGTAAGGCCATGCAATCCTCCTCTGAGCTTTCCAGGGTTAAGATATGGCTCCTTTTTTGTCCAAACTATTTTAAATACCATAAGTAAAAATGCTACAAGTTTCCATGGGTAGAGATAACGTTAAGGGCTTTGAATGTGGAATTAGATCAGTGAATGAAATATCTAAATGGTGACCAACCCCTGGCCTTACAGTACCTATTTGTGTCAGCATTAATTGGCTCCCACTGTCCTTGGCTAAACATAACTGCTCATCACATGGCCCAACTTCTCATTAACCTAGATCTGGAATCATTAATATGAGAGAAAGAATTTAGATCAGCTTGAATGGTTGATTTGGAAAGGATGAGTTAAAATTTTTATATGTCTTTTGTCTTTGATTTTTCTATTAACTGTCCAAGCAATATATCAGTGCTTTCTGTTAACCATACCTAAAATTGCACCTTCAGCATTTATTTACCATAATGGATTACAGGGAAGCTCAAATCAGCTGTTTCAATTTTTTACATAAATCACATACTTATAAATATGCTTAAGATAAGTAACTTACATATTTACACACATAAGTATAACTGAGGGAATGGAAAGATAGGGTGTGGAATTGATATTTAGAGCCATCTTCAAGTCAAAATAGAAAACATGAACTGCTGTTGATATTTCCATGGCAATTGGCAGTAAGATAGCCACTAACAAAGACATAAGGCCTAAAATACAACCTTTCACACAGCCAACAGCAAGGTCATCTTTTAGCAACATAATCTCTTTCACATTTTCGTGTCTTTGTCTTTCTCTACCATATCTAAGCCAAATATATACTCTCTTAGAAACAGAAACATACAAAAATCCTAAATGATTTGGGGTACCAAATTTATGACATCAATTTTGGAAGCTCAGAACTGGAGTTCCAATCTCCATTGTTTAAGAGTAATATTAAGGCCACTAGACTTTAATCAAATGACCTTCCATAAACTCTGTCTTCTATAATGCTTTAAATTATGAAATGATCAGTAATAAAAAGGCATCCTCAGCGTATTTATATTTTTTAAGGACAAACACACTTTAAGACATACATATAACTAGAAGTTTCTTGGGGGAGGACAGGATAAAAGTTTTGAAGGCATAGAAACCTATAAAAGATTCATAGAGAAATATTAAACATGTTTAAGATGTTCAAGGACACTTATTAATGGGAGAACCAGTAGGAGGTGAAACTGATGTCACTATTTAGTTGAGCAGTTGGAAATTATGGTTAGCAAATTCAAATTCCAACATAAGGAAACCATATCTAAGAGGTCAGAGCTGCCAGAAAGTTAAAAATAGCTGGGTAGTCAAGTTGGGAGATCCTGGTCACTAGAGATGCTCTGATATTTTAGAGGAAAATTGAATCAGAATAATAAGTGGGCCAATTAGTACCTTCTCTTCCTGTCTTTCTGATACACTCGTTATACAGTGGGGCCTTGACTTACGAGTGGCCCGACTAACGAGTTTTTTGAGATACCAGCTGTCTCTTGGCCGATTTTTTGCATTGAGTTGACAGAGTAATTTGAGTTAATGAGCTCCTTAAGGAACTCGGTCTCAGAATGAATTAAACTCGTAAGTCAAGGCCCCACTGTAGTTTTAATTCTCTTAACAAATGTAAAAGCTTATCTTACACACACATACACACACACATAAATTTATCCTTATTCCGGGAAAGTTTAGGTAAGCTGATTTTCGACTAGATCATTTGAAAAAAGTCTTTCCTGGCATTTTAAATGCCTTTATGTTATGAAAGAGAAGCCAGTGATTCTTCTACTATAATTTGTAGTCTCTGAAGGTTGCTAACAATTTGTCAAGTCTCTTGAGATTGTGAGGAAAGAATCCCTATGAAAGATTCTCAACTCATCCAAATGAAAACCAACCACCAAAGCTGTAACTTACAATTTGTTCTCAGTTTTCTCGCATGTATGTGCCAACTATGTATGAACATTATACAGATTAAGTCTCAAAACATGGAGCTAATTGTGAAAAACTAGATGTAGTATAAGTCCTGAAAGTTGGGTTTTCTTTCACATAATGCAAGTGCCTGATTTAAGCGCTCTCTCTCTCTCTCTCTCTCTCTCTCTCTCTCTCTCTATATATATATATATATATATATATATATATTATTGATTTCACAGTGAGGAAAGGAGAGGGGGTGGGGGAGGGAGAGAAAGAGAAAAAGAGAGAGAGAGAGAGAGAGAGAGAGAGAAAGAGAGAGAAACATCAATGATGAGAGAGAATCATTCATCAGCTGCCTCCTTACACACTCCTACCAGGGATTGAGCTCAAAACAGGACATTTGCTCTGACCAAGCAAGAATTGAACTGTGACCTCCTGGTTCACGGTAGACATTCAACCACTGAGCCATGCCAGCTGGGCAATTTGATTTAAGCTTTGATTGCCAAGCCATCCACTTGAAAGAGGCATCTAATTGAAAGCCAGCTATCTGGAATAAACACATTGCCAGCCACAGCTATGTGACTAAATAAAGACCCTCCCCTGCCCCAATCAGGGCTCCTTTGCTTTAGAGATTCTGGTTGGTTTCCATAACTGACCATTTGGGCCGCTTGTTTTTTCTCTTTCAACAATTTGAATACCTGCTGCTATGTTTTAAATTCATCTATAGTGGACCCACAAAATCCTAGGCTCCTACCCTCAACCCCAGTAAAAGCAAAACCCCAGGCCAACATACCCCCTCTCTCTACCAGTGACCTTGTGGTGTGACCCCAGGTGTGCCATATGCTTTCCAGAAACAGAGTAATAAACCTTTTTTTTATCCAAAGTTTTCCGATAGTTATTGGTGAAGGCATTTTACAAAGGAAAGACCTACAAAGGCCATCAAACCACAGCATTAGTTATCCATAGGCTTGAGATTGACACAAAACACTTGACATCACTCTATAAATAACAAATTAAAAGCGGTCTCAGCCCCACAGGGCCACGCCGCCATACCTGCAGTAAGCAAGTTAATTTACTTGGTATTTATTGACTTACTCCAGAAGAAATCTCTCTGCGTCTGAATAAAAAAGCAAGTCGGTAGAGCTGGCAACTCTCAAGGGCATCTAGTTTCAGAAGTAATTTGTGTCATCTGAAGATACAGTCCCCATTTTGGTATTTGCTGATTAATCAACAAGATCATCTAATCCTGGGTAATTACAATGGCTTTTTTATCTTTTATTTATTTTATTTTTTTAATATATTTTATTGATTTTTTACAGAGAGGAAGGGAGAGGGATAGAGAGCCAGAAACGTTGATGAGAGAGAAACATCAATCAGCTGCCTCCTGCACACCCCCCACTGGGGATGCACCTGCAACCAAGGCACATGCCCTTGACTGGAATCGAACCTGGGACCCCTCAGTCCAAAGGCCGACGCTCTATCCACTGAGCCAAACCGGTCAGGGTGACTTTTTATTTTTTAAGTAGAATACCATTTTTTTAATAAAAATATAATTTAGATATCCAGTTTCTGGTTCCACATGGAGGAAGTGTGAAAGTTGCCATCTCATCCTAACAACAAGCAATAAGCTGAACAGACTGAAAAAATCAACTCAATTCTTGGATCCATCAGAGTGAGGGAGATACCGGCCAAACCACTGCCCCCAGGATAGAAGAAAGAGACCACAGAATACAGGGATTTGTGGCTTACCAGAGTGGAGACTCGGGAGCAGAAACCAACCAGGAAGCAGTGCTGAGCTGGAAAATTTGAACCCCCACTGGCGAATTTCTGGACAAGTCCAAGAGTTAAAATTCCATGAAGCACCCACAGTATTGTGAGATTTCTCTTCAGGAGCTTGACCGAGTTCCCTCAGTAAATATTGAAGGAACACCCCTGTGTGGTTTGGCAAGGAGAGGGAGGAAGGAACCAACAGCTCACACTGTTCTTAAGAAGGCCCGCCCTCAGCCCGCAGGGGAAACTGATTAACCTGAGCCCAACCTTCTCTGGTTTTGCCACAGTTTAATCGACTTGGGGAAGAGAAGTAACAAACTTCAGCTGGTTCTGAACTTCCCCTTAGGACAGTGGTTCTCAACCTTGGCTGCACATTAGAATCACTTGGGAATCTTTTTAAAATCCTGATTTCTGGGCCTCATCCTCCAGAAATTCTGTTTCTTTGTTATGGGGTGGGGCCACAACATTACTAACAAAGAAACAGAATTTCCGGAGGATGAGGCCCAGAAATCAGGATTTTAAAAAGATTCCCAGGTGATTCTAATGTGCAGCCAAGGTTGAGAACCACTGCCTTAGGAGAAAAGAAGTACCCAAATCCAGCCCACTCTAGCCATCTTGTCCCATCCAAGGGGGACAAAAAAATTCAGAAATTCTTTTGAAGTTTACAGGCCAGAGGTATAGAATCACTAAAAGACTGAGACCTCATTATAGGACCAGAGAACACGTCCCCTCCCCCAATACTTCACCAACACATTACTAAAGGTCTGTTTACAGCAGGTGCTTTTACCTAGTACATCATGATTGGCCATCAAGAAAATGCTGCAAGGCAGATCCAAGGGGCAAAAACAATAGGAAGAAATAGAGCAAGCATCACAACCAGACATGGAAGGAATATTGAAATTATCACACTGGGAAATGGATAAAGTAGACAGTATGCAAGAACAGATGGGCAGTGTAAGCAGAGAAATGAAAATCCTTTGGGCGGGGGGGGGGGGGGGGGGGGGGCAAAAGAAATGCTACAAATTACAAACACCTTAACAGAAGTGAGGAATGCCTTTGAAGGGCTTATTAGTAGACTAAACACAGTGAGGGAAGAAGCTCTGAGCTAGAGCATATTTCAGTAGGATCCTCAAAAACTGAAATACAAAGAGAACAAAGATTAAAAAAAATAACTAGAACAAAGTATTCTAAGACTGTGAAACAACTACAAAAGGTGTAATATTATGTGTAATGGGACAGTCAGAAGGAAAATAAACAGAAAAGATATTTGAAACAATAATTACTGAAATTTTTCCCCATATTAATGTCAGATGCCCAACTACAGATGCTGGAAGCTCAGAGAACACCATGCTGAAAATATGCAAAAAAGTTGATATGTAAACATATTATTTTACAAATTATAGAACATTAAAGATAAAGAAAATATCCTGAAACAAGCCAGGGGAATAAACTACCTTAACCATGGGAGGAAAAAGATAATTACATATGACAACACATTCTAGTGAGAAGAGAGTGAAGTGAAATATTTAAAGTATTGAGAGAAAAATGCTCATCAATCTAAATGTTTGTACTCAGAAAAATTATACTACAGTGAAAGAAAAATCAATATTTTCTCAGACAAACACAAGTTGAGTTAATTTCTTGCCCATAGACCTGGCTTGCAAGAAATATTAAAGAAGGATCTTTAGAGAGAGGGAAAATAATGTAAGCCATTAACTTGCATCTACCTAAAGAAAGGAAGAGCATTAAAGAAAGAAAAAGTGAAGGCAAAATAACAACTTTTATTTTTCTTATTTTAAACTAGGGGCCCAGTGCACAAATTTGTACACCTTGAAAGGAACTGTGGGCTGTGAGGCTGCGGTGGGCACAGGGGCAGGTCTTTGCCCATCCTCCATGTCCCCACCCTGCCCTGCCCACCACAGCCCCCGGTCTCTGTCTGCCAGGAGCCCCACTCCCAAGCACTGATGGTGTGGAGCAAGTGGGGCCAGTGCTGTCAGTGGGTGGGAGCAGTGGCAGCTGCCCCAATCTCCCCTCAGGAGCAGGGGGAGGTGGAGAAGCCCTCAGGGGCAAGCAGGGCAGCTGCTGCTCACACCCACTGACAGCACCGGGCGATCAGGGGAGGGGGGGGGAACAGGCACCAGCAGCAGGTGAGAGCGGTGGCTCTGACGCCAGCTGCAAGTGGGGCTGGTGCCAGCAGCAGATGCAAGTACACAGCAGGACCATGGCGCATGGGAGCAAAGAATTTTCAGTAACCACCAGAGGCTCACCCCGATGACAGCCACTGGTGCGCCGCCTTGGTCTGGTGCCCCCGCTGACCTGCTCCACCATCCCAAAGTGGCCGATGCCCGCCATGTTCTTCACTGTGTCGCCTGCTGCGGACGCCCGCAATGTTTTGCATGTGCCCCTTGGTAGTCAGTGCACGTCATAGGACTGGTTGTTCTGCCATTCAATCTATTTGCATGTTAGGGTTTTATATATATATAGATTGATCTAACAGATAATGATTTGTTCAAAATAATTATATCAAAAGTATATTTGTTTATTTATATAAACATAGTATATATGTATACAGTATGTGCTCATGTATTCTTGTATATAAGTGAAATGAATGGATGAATGAAATCAATGATACAAAGGAAGGGAAGGAGAAATTAGGATTATTTTATTATCATATGCACTAACAACACCCATGAAATGGAACAGTGTTATTTAAAAGTGCACTTGGATTAGCTATAAATGTATATTATAAACTCTAGGACAACCACTAAAAAAAAAAAAAAAAAAAAAAGTAAAAAAAGAAGAACCAATGTGCTAAGAAAAGAAAGTAGAATCATAAAAAGCTCAATTAAAACCACAAAGGCATGAAAGACAAAAATAGGAACAAGAAATAAGGGCAACAGTGGAAAATAGTAACAAATATGGTAGACATTAACCCAACTATATAAATAACAACTTTTTAAATATTTTTTATTGATTTTTTACAGAGAGGAAGGGAGAGAGATAGTTTGAAACACTGATGAGAGAGAAACATCGATCAGCTGCCTCCTGCACACCCACTACTGGGGATGTGCCTGCAACCAATATACATGCCCCTGACTGGAATCGAACCCGGGACCCTTCAGTCCACAGGCCGATGCTCTACCCACTGAGCCAAACCGGTTAGGGCTAAATAATAACTTTTAATAGAGAAAACATAGATGAGAAAGGAGGCAAAGAGCCAATCACGGCCCCAAAAATTGCAATAACTCTGAAACATCTGAAAGCTCACTCCCACAAAGGAAAATGGAAGAAAACAATGAAATGTGACTCAAAAGCAGTAGAAAGAAGGAAGTGGTAACATTTTTAGAGGGATTGCATTGAACCATGATGTAAAATGATATTGCAAGCTAAATGCTTGGTTACATCTAACAATGCTATTGACACACTGCCTGGTAAAGTAATATGAACAAAAGTACCCTCATAATATGGTTTAGAAGCCAGCCACCATAGGACTATTTTTGTGTGCACGTTGTAAAAATGTTGCCTGGATGAAAGAAAATATTAAGAAAATTTTGAATAGATTTGACCATTTTAACTGAATACTATAATCCAGACCAGCAGAAAGGTAGATTAGAACTCACACAAAGCCACTGACTGTTCTGTTTGATTTAATAGTTCACTCTGGCCCTTACTTGCATCTGAGAAATTTAGAGGCAGTAAAAAAAATGACCTACAGTATAGGATAGATTTTTTAATAAAACAAATACATAGGCCACTCTTGGTTTCTATAAATAAGCCTTTATTGCGTGTCTGAGAAGAGGAAAACAATGTCCTTTAATTTTATGTGACTGTTTAAAAGTTAGCGAGGTTACTTTTAAAGTAATAAAAAGTAAATAAATAAATAAATAAATAAATAAATAAATAAATAAATAATCCCACTCTATTTTCAGGAGCTATATGTCTCTTCAATAGACTCAACCATCATTTTGATCCAAGGGATAAAGGTCTGATAGGAGAAAGTATTTGTTCTCATCTAGACCCAAATGGAATATTATCTTTTTAAGGAAGATTTTCTGCTATCTCCCAAGAATATCCTTCTTGTGTTCCCATAGTACTTATAAAAACCTTTATTGCAATAGTTAATGTGTACTGCTATGACTGTTATGAGAGCCTTTCAAAATGATTTAATGGTTTGACAGAATTTCTGATTAAATTGAAATGTTACTTCTTCCTGATTGGCTTCATTTATTAAAATGTCTTTAAAAGAAATATTCCTTGGAGAGGCTCATTAAGTTATAACTTTAAGCAAATTGATTGTACATACTTAATTGTTTAGTTCCCTTAGGCATTGTATCTGGGGTAACAATATTAAAATCATTTTGATGGCACATAAAATAATTTTAACTTTCAGTCAGAAAGAAAAATATGGCCCAGTAAACTGAGGAAAATATACAAACACACACAAACAAAAGGACTACACATGTATGTGACACACACACACACACACACACACACACACACACACAGGCTTGAACATACACAAGCTCAACTGATGTACAAACATCTACATTAATAAAAGGGAAACAGGCAAATTGACCATCCCTCCGCTATGTCCACCAGCCAATCAGAGTGATATGCAAATTAACCCAACAAAGATAGCGGTTGATTTGCATACACAGCCACGGAGCAAAGGCTGAAGACAGCATAGGAGGAAGCCAAGCAGCGGAGAAGGGAATGGAGCTGAGGCAGTGGAGATGGGAGTGGAGCTGAGGCGGCGGAGACGGGAGGGAGTGAACCAGTGGAGAAGGGAGGGAGTGAGGTGGCAGAGACGGGAGGGAGCAAGGCAGTGGAGGAGGAAGCAAAGCCCTCTGAGGTGGGCTTCGCTCCCTTCTCTGCTTCGCTCCGGCCTCAGGAAGCCCTATTCTTGCAGGAATAGGCCCAAGGAAGCCCTATTCTTGCAGGAATTTTCCTGCAATGGGCCTCTAGTTTAACAACAATAGCATATTAATGTTCTGCGACTTTTCTGCCATTTGCCAGCTAGGTAGAGATTGAAACATCTTTGTTCCAATACATTTCTTGACCTCCCTCATAATGAAATTGATTCAGCTTCTGCCAGGTTAGCCCTTAGGTTTTCTTATGTTGATTCAGGAACAAGGAAAAAGAATGTTTTTCGGTAAGGCTATGAAATCAGCTTAATAAAGAGTGTTGTAAAGAGAGATCCAAAAGAATAGCAATGGCATACAAGAGAAGCTTGAGTAGAAAAAAATAAGGAGATAAAGAAAGATAATTTTAAGACGGGTGAAAAGTCTCATTTGGAGACTTTTAAAGGGTCTGAGCAAATATCAGAAATGCTTTCCATAATATATTTGTGTAGAAACCATGTGAAGTGGACCTGACTGGATATGCTCTAAGGTTTTCTTCAGTCCTATTAGTTCTTTATTTTATTCTAAAGGCAATAAAAGTTCTGCCACAGTGGGACCCTAAATATTTTGATTTGCATCTGCTAGTCAAATATTATATTTGATCTGGAAGATTCTAAATAGTACAACAGAAGTAATCTTAACAAGCATGCTTTGCTACCTGAATAAAAATGTGTACTGAACAAGGAAAAAAAACCAGATTTGGTCTTAGTACGTCAGTTTCATGATTAATTTCTGTTTGAGTCCTTTAATGGCAAATAGGTTGCCTGTGAGGCATGAAAGAAGCAAATCTTTAAGGTCACCAGGGTAATATTGGATCTACAGATCTTTTCTAGGTGGCCCATTTGACCCATGTTCTGATATTGCAGCATTGTGTGCAACATCTTTCCTAATGTGGTGTTTGTTCTCTTTGTTCTCATTAATAAAAAAAGGTTTATCCAATACATTAATCACTGAACACAAATGATACCATCCAGCAATGAGAAAATATTTGTGATCTCATAAAATGTGCTTATTATTAATGGTGTTTTCCTGGTTATTGTAATTAGGCATGTGTGAAATTTTCAAAAGTGGCTTACGATTAATTTAACAGATAGCAAACACTCCTGTCCTTTTTTATAAATGAGGTGAGTCTAAGATTTATAGATGTTGAATAACTTCTTCAACTTCACAAAAGATGGCAACAAAAGGAACAGATATCACTGACTATTCTAGCTGTTAGATTCTTCTACGAGATCAAAACGTGCTTTGCCAAACAAAACAGCTATCATCAAAGATACTTCACCCAAATCCTGCCCCAGCACATCAAACTATCCAACATATCTCATTCAAGGAGTGTTAAAATTTTCTGCTAAGAAAAACTTGCTTCACAGGAACAGTCAGGAGCTATAGTCTGAAGCAACCAAGCAATTTCCTTTAAAAACTCATGCTTTCTCTTTTAAGTTAATGCAGATTTTGTATTATGGCCTACAGCTTTTCATGTTTCTTTCAATATAATACAATGTGTAAAATTGTTCACCATAAAGGTGATATACCTTGATTACCCAATAGTCCATCAATAAATAGATAAAAATGTGATATATATATATATATATATAAAAAATATATTTACACACACAAACATACATATATATATATATATATATATATATATATATATATATATATAAAATATATATATCAAAATCATACATTTCATGGATGAAAGAAAAGATTAAGAAACTTTTCTATAGATTCGATCATTTAAACTGAATACTATAATCCAGACCAGCAGAAAGATAGATTAGAACTCACACAAAGCCACTGACTTCTCTGTATATATACACACTTAATAAACTATTATTCAACCATAAGAAAGAATTAAATTCTGCCATTTGCAACAACCTAGATTAATCTTTAAGGCATTATGATAAGTGAAACAAGTCAGAGAGAGAAAAACATACTGTATGATCTCACTTACATGTGGAATCTAAAAGAAGAAAAAATACTCATAGAAACTATAAAAGGTGGGGGATTAGAGGTGGGGAAAATGGGTTAAGCTGATCAAAAGGTACATCTCCCAGTTATAAAATAAATGATAAGTCGTGGAGATGTAATGTACATCATGGTTACTTTAGTTAAAAATGCTGTATTGTGTATTTGAAAATTGCTATAAGAGAAAATTGTTATAAGAGAAAATTGCTAGTGTCTCATCACAAGAAAAACTATATAACTATGCTATGTGAGGTGATGAATGTTCACTAACCTTAGTGTAGTAATTATTTTATAATATACTAGAGGCCCAGTGCACGAATTAGTGCATGGGTAGTATTCAGCCAGGCCAATGAGGGGGGGGGGGGAGGGGGGAAGGAGGGTGGCCGGGAGGAAGGGCCATAGGCAGTTGGCTGGCTGGCTCCACCCCTGATTGGGGTGGGAGGGGCTTATTGGGGGCAGGGCCAGCCAGGGGAGGGACCACAGGCAGTTTGTGGGTCAGCCCCACCCCCTGATCGAACTTCTGGTAGAGGGGACAATTTGCATATTAGCCTTTTATTATATAGGCTACATATGTGAAATCATTGTGTTGTACACCTGGAACTTATACAATGTCACCTCAAACATCACAATAAAATTTGAATAAAAAGAAAATGACACTCACAGTTAACTAGGTTAAAAACAGATGCCAGTTAGCTATTGGATAGAAAATTTCAACATAATTTCTTTGTTATTTTGGAATGCACAGGAAGAAAAAGAGGTAAGACCTGCTTACATAAGGCCACAGCATATAGACTAGTTAAACATGAAAGATGAGGAAAAGAAAATGTATCATTGCTTATAAAGTATTTTGTCTCTTAGACAGACAAATGCAAAATGTAGACTGAAGAAATTCCAATAGACTGGTCTAAATTATCAGTTTAATTAAATTTATTTAAGAAGATGTCACATTTAAACTGCATTTTTCCATTATATTCTGGTTTCACCTAACACATTTTTTTCTAAAACTCACTTCTTATTCTCTATTCCCATATTGTATCAAAACCAAAGCACTAAGTAAATAGAAATCAAACTAGATGAAATCAATTTAATCTCAACAGGATGAAAAAAGAAACATTTAATTAAATAAAATTTAATTCAGACAAGAACTGACAATGCCATACAAATAACGTTTTCTTATTATTAAAATATTTAAGTAAAATAAATTAAGAATAGTCCAAATGAATTAATAAAAGCCATTTTAAACAGAACAATTCTATATACTTTAAACTAGACACACTATCTTACACAATCTTTATAAAATCATTTTGTATAAAGTAACCAATTGCTGTGTTTCTCTCACATTGATATTTATCTGTCTTTCCTTCTCGTTTCCACTCTAAAAAAATCAATGGAAAAATATCCTCAGGTGAGGATTAAAAAATGAAAAAATAACTACAAAGATCATGGCATATACTAATTGCACATGTTTTATCCACTTAAAATGCATATTCATGAGAAACTATATTGAGGTAAATCTAATTTATATTCAAATCAAGTCACTTGCACACTTGGCCAATTAATAGATCATTAATAATAAACTAAAACAAAATGAATGCATTGTATTTTATTGTTAACAAAAGCATATGATCTTTGATGCATTAAGAACTTAAGCCTGAGCCAGGCTCTTAGAAACAGAGCAAGAATTGACAATGCCTTAAAAACTTTGTGCTTAAACTTTGCAATTGGGAACTTTCATCCCACAACATTGGCAGTAACCTACTTCTGGGAGAACTGAGATACTGGAAAAGGAAATACGGTGGTAGAGTTAATGTCGTTTTGGTGGCAGGAAAGAGGTTGAGAGAAAAAACTATCACACAACAAATATGCAAGAAATCTAGTTTCTCAAAAACTATGCAGATCCATATAGGGAACTGATGCAAGTTATATTCTTACATTTTTAGGGTTTTTATACTACATCCTTCTAAGTACTTACCAGGATTTTTATTTTTTTATTTTTTATTTTTTTTGGTAATTCAAGAAGCTGGACCATGTTAATTTACAGCTATGGGAACTAATGGTTTGTGGGCAGGGAGCCCAGCAGGTCACTACCACCAGGGTTGGTAACTAGATCTGTAATAAAAGAAAAAAATTTTCCAACAAATTTTAATTTTTAAAGGTGTTTGTACTTGGACTTGACAGCCCTATCTAAAATTTGCTGAAAGTTATACTGCAAATATAAAGTTAATAAAATTATATAGGTTTCAGGTATACCATTCTATTGTATATTGTATTGTGTGTTCACTACCCCAAGTCAAGTTGCTTTCCATCACCATTTACTAGTATCTCCCTTTAACCCTCTTCTACCTCTTCCTACCCCCTTCCCTCTGGCAATCACTATAAACCTATTTCTTAATTCAGATAGAAACATCTTAACAAACTAAATGTATAAGCACTCAGGGATATCTTTGTGATGTTCAGACAATTTCAACACAAATGCACTCGTATAGGCACATACACTCTGGCACCTAGAAAATTGTAGTTAATAACCTGTATTGCATTTTCAGATATGGTTGTTTTAGTCAATCCAGACCCTTTTATCAACCAAACATTTCCAGAGCTCATTAACACATCACTGTATATATCATTACAATTTCACTTGGAGCAGCATTTTCTTGTTGATTGCAGGGTGGAGAATAGTTCCCTTTGGTGCTTTTCTCTCTCATCTGGAGCAAAGAAGCTAACTGCTGTGACCACTTATGAGAAAAGCTTGGCACGTGGAAGGCCCCAGATGGAGGTCGTTCCAATGTGTTTCCAGAGGCAGCAACTGTGTCTTTGACTTCGAAGCTGGCTGGTCTAAAGGCCCCTTGAACTTCTCTAGTGTTGACACTTAGAACAGCTGTGGATTTCTTTGTTGGATTAAGTTCAAATAACCTGCATTCACAACTGGATTACCTTCCTGTGTTTTATTGAGGAAAAGCTTATGCATTCCTGAAATTCTGATCAACAGTTGATGGATAAATATGACAGTATATAATATGATCAGATTAATGGCCGCAATATTAAAATTGTCATTCCTCCTCGACCCTTAAAAACAAACTCAAACGGCATGCTTTAGTGCACTGTCGAGTGTTGGTGCTGTTTTCTGTGTTATAATCGTTGGATTGGGAAATGTTAAGATTGGGATTTTGATTTTATAAACAGAAATGTTCTGGCACATCTGCACCCATCCTGGCTGATCCAGTGTAATGACCGAGTGATTTCTAAAATGCGCCTTGATTGCTGCAGTAGATGTAACTCTGCAGTTTACACTTTAAGGGTTATTTCTTGGCAAGAAAGAATAAGATCTTCAATTGCAAATAAAACTATTATACACTTAAATGTCAACACCAGGCTCAATTGGAAGCACAAAGCAAAGGTTTGTTTTAATGACCCCTCAGTAATGAGCATAATACATCTCTTCCGAGATGTGTAAGACTCGACAGCTCCAAATATCAATGCTTAGCTAAATGCACACCACAGAACTGACCATGAACAAACTTACTTCTGGGCTATTACTCTACATTTTATAGTTTGCTTTTAGCCTTGCTTATGTAAGTATAAAGTAGGAGTGGTCAAAAGCCAAAGTTCAAAGTTCAACAAAATCTTTCAGCGGGCCTGGAACTTTATTTCAACATCCTATGTTCTTTTATTTAATTGCTCATTCTTCAGAATGACTTTGATTCTAATTCTCTTCCAATTGCTAAGTTCTATTGTTTAGGGTGTCTGAACTGATAGCACAGTTCACACAAGGACTCGTATTTTCATCAGAATGGAGTAACTTGCTAGTGCAGAGTTGGGCATTTGCAGCTTCAGCAACTTTTTCCTCCTCAAGATCAGAACCAGACACTTGTTCGTCCATCCCTAACTCCTTGATTCGACGCAATGGATTTATATTCAATATTGTTTTCACTCACTTATTTCACCAGTTTTATTATGTATGGCAAAGTTATGATATTTTTTATTAATCTGTTTTTCAATTAGCAATAATCGCATCTTGGATAAACCTCATTGGCTATGATACTGCCACTGTACAAAATTATTTTATTAATCTTAAACACAACATAAATGACACTTGTATTATGACATCAATTTTAACTCAATACTACAAACATTATTATTATTATAAATATATTTTTATTGATTTCAGAGAGGACGGGAGAGGGCGAGAGAGAAACATCAATGATGAGAGAGAATCATTGATTGGTTACCACCTGTACGCTCCACACTGGGGATCCAGTCCAGAATCCAGGCATGTGCCCTGACCAGAATCGAACCGTGACCTCCTGGTTTATCAGTCAACACTCAACCACTGAGCGACACTGGCCAGGTATCAATACTACAATCATTATTAAATAGTGATTTTTACTTACTGAGAATAAAGAAAATTCACTTCTAGATAATGATTCGTGTTTAAAAAAACTGACTGCCTAGTATAGTCTGTGCTTTGAAATAAAAGAAAACATTAAAACATTCAAGAGGGCATGAAATGTGAATTGTGCCTTGAATAATGGGAGAAGGGAATTAATAACTTTTATCTATAGTCTATCATATAAAACCCATAAAAAGAATGTAAGGTAATTATTAGTGTTTTCATTTCCAAATGAGAAAGAATTGAGATTCAGAAACATTCAATTATGTACCAAAGAGAACACAAAGAGATTGAATTTTCATGTAATTTGTTCCTAACCATTTTTTCTCTCTATTCTACCATATAAGATACTTATGATAAGCAGATGATCCTCCCAGAGAAACAGAATTGAACCTTATGCAACTGGCCTAAGTTTACCTGAGTTCACTTATGGTAATACAATTGACCCTTGAACAACATGCATTTAAATTATGCAGGTCCATTTATATGCATATTTCTTAAAAATAATTATGTACAGGAGTGTAAATATATTTCCTCTTCCTTATGACTTTCTAAATAACATTTCCTTTTTCTAGATTAATCTGTTATGAGAATGCAGTAATAAATACATATTACATGCAGAATATGTGTTGACTGTTTTTCATTGGTAAGGTTTCCAGTCAATAGTAAGAGTTGAGTTTTGGGGGAGTCAAAGTTAGACGTGAATTTTTAACTGCACCCCTGTGTTTTTCAACTGTAAACTGCAATGAGCAAACAGTGATCTAAGTATATCAAGAGAATTTTCTAAGACCAAAGGATTAAATTTAGGTCTTTTGGTTCCTGGTTAGTTCAGTTCCCTCTCAACACCCTGTAGAATGACAACAGCAAAGGTATAGATAAGGGAATCTTTAGGGAAAAAAAAAATAGATACATGCTAATAGCATTCACAACTCTATCCTAGGTGCCAATTATTAGGAATTCCTGAAGGTGGCTTTACAAATTAGAGGACAAACATCATTAACATGAGACAAAGAAGAGAAAGTTGTGCCATTAGGTATATTGTGTGGGGAAAAACAGAGCCTAAAGAGTACTTCCTTTATTCAGCTGATCAGAGGAGCAATTGCTACAGAGAAACCATGAAAAAGAGGCTGAAATATTAAAATATAGCAGGAGGAAGATGCATGAGACATGGATATTCTGAATATCTGCTGAAAGAGTTCATCTAGAATAGCCTCCATTTGTTGCCTGTTTATTCACTATGTCAACTATCCCTTATTGAGTGGTGACTTGTTACCTGCATTGCACCATAGGGAATACAAAGACTTAAAGGTATAGTCTCAGCTCTCAGAAGGACTTTAGAATTGAGCTAGAGAAATATGCTGTTAACACCTCTAAACACAGGATACAGACTTGAAAAAAGATAACCATCTTCCTCAGAGTATTTAGTGCTAATTTTTTTTAATATATTTTATTGTTTTTTCACAGAGAGGAAGGGAGAGAGATAGTCAGAAACATCAATGAGAGAGAAACATCAATCAGCTACCTCCTGCACATCTCCCCCTGGGGATGTGCCCGCAACCCAGGTACATGCCCTTGGCCGGAATTGAACCCAGGACCTTTCAGTCTGCAGGCCGATGCTCTATCCACTGAGCCAAACCGGTTTCGGCTAGTGCTAATTTTATATAATGAAAATATTTCCAGTAAAAGGTAATCTTATATAATAAAGAGGTAATATGCAAATTGACCGTCACACCCTCGCACAAGATGGCCATCCCCATGTGGTTACATGATGGCCACCACAAGATGGTCGGCAAGAGAGGGCAGTTGTGGGCAACCAGGCCAGCAGGGGATGGTAGTTAGGGGTGACCAGACTGACAGGGGAGGTCAGTTGGGGGGGACCAGGCCTGCAGGGGAGGGTAGTTAGGGGTGACTGGGCTGGCGGGGGAGGGCAGTTGGGGGCAACCAGGCTGGCAGGGGAGGGCAATTGAGGGGGGGATGAGATCTGCAGGGGAGGACAGTTGGGGGTGATTGGGCCAGCAGGGGAGTGGTTAGGGGGTGATCAGGCTGGCAGGCAGAAGCGGTTAGGGGCAATCAGGCAAGCAGGCAGGTGAGCGGCTGGGAGCCAGCTATCCTGGATTGTGAGAGGGATGTCTGACTGCCGGTTTGGGCCCAATCACAAAGGGGTCCCAGTTTGGAGAGGGTGCAGGCTGTGCTGAGGGACCTCCCCCAGTGCATGAATTTCATGCACCCCACCTCTAGTATATTATATTTAAAAGAGCATACAATATAAGGTGAATATTTTTTTTTTATTTTTTCTTTCTGAAGAAAGCTTATAAACTAACACATTTGCCAAACCTTGCATTCTGATTTTGAGTTTAGAATAATCTTCAATTGAATAATTTTTTTTTTTTCAGTTTGGATTTCAATAGAATTCATTCTTTAAGATCAGCAACAACTATAATGAGATGTCTAAGGCCTAAATGCAGGTTTTCCTTTCATTCCATGCCTGCCAAAGTCTTCACACTATGTCGGTCTAGTTTCTGTTTATTTTTGTCAGGACCTTTTAATTTCTCTAGGTGAGACCTAAAGATTGACAAGTTCTTTGATTATTTTATTTTGTAGACAACTCTGTGGGGGAGAGATAGTGGTGAGGTGTCCAGACTCTACTGGATGACAACTTCATTCTATTTCCTGTCAAGGAGATTTGTATCACTTTTTTTTTTCTTTTTTAATGGAGCTTATTTGTTGGAATCTGAGTCTGACGTCTATTTGGAAGTAGCTAGCAATCACTTCCTTCTCATTTGACTATTGCCTCCCCGATTAATTATGAGAATGACCAAAATAATAAATCCTTCAGGGTGCCAAGATATGGATATGATTCTATATTTTTTTTTAAAAAAAAGAGTGTTCTGATCATTCTAATTTAAAGATAAATATATGAGGAGTATGTAAGTGTAGTCAAACACAACCATGTAATATTTTCAATATTACTGCTTAACTATCTGCTCATATTCTCTTTACAAGTTAACCTCAGGCTTATGTTTTATTTTATTCACTTATTGTGGAGTCTATTCAATATTGTGCAGAGTCCGATCTTATTACTCTTTTAGCTACAACCACAAGTAGTTATTTACAGATTCTAGCCATGTTCTTTTTCTGGATGCCCAAACTTCTTGGTTATAATAATAAAAAAAAAAAAGCAAAGAAGAAAACCAATAATAATAGATCAGGTAGAGTCATATTCAGTGCCCCCACTTCTGAATGAAATAGAGCACATTTAAATAAACAGCTTTGAGAATTTCATATACCACCTTGACACCAGGGACTGTCACATTGACATAGTGCATTCACACTGAGATTCATTGCCATTCATTTTGAAAGAATGAAAGAATGACTAGAGTTGACTTACTGTAAATTTCAAGCCTCCCAAAAGCTTTCCAGGCAATAATGCTTCACAAAGACAAATCACCTGACAGCCATTTTATTTTTATAAATAAACATTAAAAATTGAGTGATTGGACTACAACATAATTTTAACATAATTATGAAGGCCAACTAGATATCATCATTTGGTTTATAATCCTGATATTTATGTTAATAATTGTGACTTCCCACTAATAGAAAAGTTCAGCTTCTAAAAAAGTTTATAAGAGAGGAAAGTTATTTGAAATATTGGCAGTCTTCCTTTTTTTGTTTTTGAGTTATAAAGCTTGAGATATTTATAGGTGTCTGATATGAATCCAGAAGCTATCCTGGAAACCTAGTGAAATCATAAAAATGGCAATATCAGGTGTCCTTAAAATAAGGACAACTGTTGTTTGTGAATTTTAGGTTTATTGAATTTCCAGCATCGCAATGGAGTAAAACAGACTTGATTTGTTTTTATCACCTTGACATTTACTTTCAATCAACAGAAGACCAAGGGCCTAGTATCCAGCTTAGTGTTATTTGAGTCATTTAAATCAGATTTCAATCAATGTCTTGGAGGTATGGTATAAAATGTCAGCAACTGGGTCGAATTCAAGAATAAAGGCATCCTGACCTCACTTGAATATAAACAACTTCATGATAAGTACTTTGGAGGATTGAGTTAATTTCTTTTGAATGTCATCTTCAGTTAAAAAAACACACCAATAAGGGTCTCTTCAGGATTCCAACCAGTAAGAGTAGGTTATGACTCTTACCATAGTTTAAAAATCAAAGGAGGTGAAATAATTGTCATGGGTGGAGGGAGCCTAAATTGCAGAAACACAGAATTTAAGAATTTTGCCAAAACTATTGCTCTATGCAATTTTATGAAATCTCATTCCGCTTCAAAATAGTATTCAAAGGGCAAGCCCTGTGTTCAATTTGGCAAATCTTTTCCTCCCATGTGTTTAGCATGATAATAGATAATTTCAGAGGTTGATAGTAGTTTTTTGTTTCTCTGATTCTAACTGGAAGGAGCATATGAGCACATCAAATTGTATAACAACTTTTCCCAGCTATTCCCCTTGCCTTGAACTTTGACCTTTTCAATAAATAGATGTGGAAGGAGGTGCGTTATAAAATATGTCCCAAGAAATTTTATTTTAAATATAGTTTGTGTGGTTACAATATATTTTTATGGGTGTATTGGATACAACTCCATACTTTTGTAAGCATTAATTTTATTTGTATTGCAGTATGCTTTATTGATTTACCAGAAAGATAATTATTATGTTCAGTGGTACAAACACCTCCCATGTGAGGTTTTAGTTGTTGTTGTTGTTGTTTTTAATTGATTTCAGAGAGGAAGTGAGAGGGAGAGAGAGATAGAAACATCAATGATGAGAATCATTGACCAGCTGCCTCCTGCACACCCCCTACTGGGGATTAAGCCTGCAACCCGGGCATGTGCCCTTGACTGGAATCGGGCCTGAGACCCTCAGTCCATAGGCAGATGCCCTACCCACTGAGCACAACCGGCTAGGGAAGTTTTCTTTTTTAATGAAATAATTTATGAATAATTACAAACACTACAAATATATGGATTAAAATATAATATTCATATTGAGAAAACATATCTATATGCCCATTCGTCAATTACTAGATATTATAGATGAACATTAAACAATGCTCCACATTCATATTCTTTTTAGCTTTGTACCTCATATCTACATATTTAACTCATGATAATTTTAGCTAATATGTAGATAATTCTCTTTATTAGAAAATTAGGAAGATAGACATTTTTGACTATTTTAAAATTTGAAAAATTATACAATTATTTTTCTTAAGAATAACTTACTAAAAATTAAATATATTTTCAACTCAAAGTATTTTACATCCTTTATATTGACTAAGTAAATTTTAAACAATATCAGTGAGTAATTAAAAATTAGTAATAAATTAGTAATTAGTAATAAATTAGTAAACACTTAGTAATTAAAAATAAATAATAAGGGAAGGAGCAAGTTTATCCTCTTAAGAAAAACATGGTTTAAAAATTTAAATGAGGAAAAACATTTTATATAGCAAACCTTATACCAAATACAGTTTCCCATAATGAATATTTATAATTTCAAAGTTACACAAAATTATTCATGGAACTATTAAAACAAGCCACTAAATAGAAAGTGTTTTGCCCCTATTATATAGATCTGAACAGAAGTTTAACTAGATGATAAGAAAATACGGAATAGCAATATGTAAAATTTGTTTACCTTTCTTATTTACTTGGACAAAGGTTAATGGCTGAATCAGTATATTAGCATTGTCAAAATCTCTCAAGTTCTCAACTTCTCTTCCTCTCATGATATCTAACTGTGACACCACTTTTTTTTTTTTGATCCAATCACAGATATCACCAAGATGAAGTTAAAGATGTTGGAGACTCATTACACTCAATTTTTTAGGTTTTAACTTTAGAAAAGTAAGAACGAAAATGAAGCAGCACAATTTTTTCTTTGTTATATCAGTGAGTAATGGAAATTCATACTTCGTTAAACATGCATGCTTGGTTTCTACACCATCATGCTTTCTTGGTGTCTTCTACCATAGTCAGTGCACCTTTGCAGTGATTTATGGTTATAAATCACACTGACAATTTTACAAACTACAAGAGCAAATTTTCCTAGTGTGTTCTTGATTCTGGATGTGGGTAAAGGATTAGGCTCATTCCAAGTTGAGAGGCCCCACCAGGGAAAAGAGAAACCGGGAAACTTTTTAGTAGTCACTCCAGGTGCACATGAAAAAATGAGACTTGGAGACCTCAGATGATCAGCTGGCTTGATGGAAGCAGTTGTGCTGAGTCATGGGTTTGCACACAGGAGGCCAGCTGATAGCTTCTTAAAGGCATAGGGATACATATTTTAGTCTCTCAGTGCTTATGAAGTAAGGGCCAACAAGGGAGAGGCCTGCCTCCAAAACACAACCAGTTTCCAGTACTTCCTAGATTTAGAACTATGTAGAGTGAAATGATGAAGAGATGGTCTAGAAAATAGAAGACATGAACTTATTGTAGACTTTCAAGGTAAAGAAATAGAGAATCAGCCGGTTCCCAGTCAAAACCCCTGGAATCCAGATAAGAAATATAAAGGTGAACTAGAAGTAGGCTGAGCCTGACTACAAGTCTGGCCCCATCTTAAAATCAATCCACAAACTAGTCTCTGTAGGTGGAGAGCATCACTTTGCCTCTTGTATTGTAGACATGGCAAAAAGAAAGAACATTACCAATAATCAATATAAGAAAAAAAATATGCACAGATGGCATAGGTATTACAGTTACTGGCAAGAATTTTAAAATAACTATGTTTAATATGTTAAAAACATAAAAGAAGTGGGATAGACACATGAAATAATGATATATTTCAATAGGCAGCTGGGGCCTGTATTAAAAAATAAAATGGAAATTCTAGATTTGAAAAATATATAAAAAATTTGGAACTTGATAATTTAAGTGATAGATGGTCTATATCACAAAAAAAGTTTAGTGAACTGGAAAATATGTCAATAGGAAAAAGCTTATAAGGAAAGGCATGAGCGGGATGGGGAAAAGCTAACAACAACAATAAAAATAGCTAAGAAAACTCAGAGTATGCTAAAAAAATTCTAAGAAACATCTCTTCTAAAGCTCTAGAAAGGGAAAAAAGATGCTGATAAATTTACTTTTGTCCTATTATCTTTGAGGATTCTGTGAAAAATCAGGATGGAGCTGGCTCCTGTGCAGGTATTATCTATAATAATAAAAGCATAATATGCTAATTAGACTGGACAGCTGAAAGACCTTCCCATCAAAGCCAGGGCTGCGAGGACCCAGGCAAGCCACAGCAGCTGCAAGGGCCGAGCCCTTTGCATGAATTTTATGCATCAGGCCTATAGTACTAATATAAATAAGTAGAATTATAACATTCTTAACAAAAAATGCCTAAGCAGGAAAACAAAATGCATCTTTGTATATTAGAAAGACATCCATCTAGTAGGTTAAAGATCTGTTTGTCAATTAATTGGGTCATTATCAGATTATTTTAGGCTCTAAATCTTCTGAGTGTATTTTCTGAAGACTGCATAGGAATGCAAAAATAGTGAGAAATAAGGGAACATTTTCTACTGATTGTTTAAGGAAAGTCACGTTGGAAATGTAAAGGTCATTTTTAGTATGAAAAGTGGGGTCACTCTGGGGTGAAAAATTATGTTGAATAATCTGGATTTACAGAAAGAGCAAAGTCAAGAATGCACAATATTGCCACAGTGCAATCCCCTACTGTATAAATTGGTACTTTGGAGGGGAAAAAAAAAGCTTAGAGAAGGGGAAAAAAGTAAATTATGTATTTTCAAGATCTACTTCATATTGGTAGCTATAGTTCATAAAATTATATTGCTGCCCATTAAAATTTCAAGCAGTTTTGAGGATGGCGTGATATGATGATAAATGAGAAACTGCTTTGGTAACTATTGCATATTTCTTCAAGCAAATAATAAATTAATTTCTTTTTGCCTGAAGCCCCTGTAAAACTTAGTAAGAAACTACTAATCCTTCCTACATATATGTCAGCATTCAGACTCCATAAAAGCATGTGTCTGCTTCAGAGACACTAATAACTCCAGAAAAGGACAACAAAAATTGTAATCAGGAGGCCACGCTTCACACAGGTGCTAACGTGTTGATGAGAGTCCTTTGACTCATTTTTAATCAGTGAGAGCATTTGACAATAAAACCATCAAAACACCAAAGGAAAGATGCTGCATAAACCTTTTTTACTGTGACTGCCAGAGGGACAATTAGGAAATAAAAAAACTTACCCTAGAAATAATCCCAGTTAGATCTATGGCATAGCCCCTGGATCACAGGAAAAGGTTGATATAATGTAGAATTGGACAAGCAAATGTAACAGTTGTATTTGGAATTGGCTGTGAGAGTGCATTTAAATATAGTTTTTAATCATGTAAATGTATAGGTAGAGTCCTTTAGTATTTACCTCTCCGCAGTACAGAATTGTTGATTTAAATTCCTGATCTTTTCCATTGGGCCTAGTAGGGGATGGGTAGGAATTTAGTATTAAAAAAAAATAGGCCTAAGTGATCCTAATTGACAATGAAAGAATAATTGTTGAGTATTTATTATATGGAGGTTATAAATCATGAAAGCACGGTGCCAATACTCACTGCAAAACAGTGACCAGGTCATTCATTCAAAGGGAAAGGGATGTGTGTATAGTGAATCCAACACAGACAAGAAAGTGGGAAACTTTTCTTAAAGGCATCCACTAAATGTGTCCTTCTGAGTATAATAATTTTTGTTATTGAAGTTTTGTTTAAAACTTTAAATAGAAAGCAGCATGCTTAAAATTCTAATGAGTAAAATAAATCCAAGCTAAACTCTTCTAGTTGGGGTGGGGGTTATTTGAAAAGAAAGCCACAATAGCTCTGAACTGGCAAAAAGAGGAGCTAATAAGTAAAATATCCAGTTTTATAAAAGGATTGAATAAGACACCAGTAATGGAGGGAAGAAATAAGAGAACTCTAAGCAACCAATAAGGTGATCAAGTCGTAACATTTCTTGGATGACAAATAATTCCTTGTTGTGCCTCAATGCCTTGGGGACCTGTAAAAGATTTAGAACCAAAAGATCTGGATGATATCATTTATTTCTCCACAGAATTTCCACAACTCCCTGTAATCTGCAGAACAAAGCTCTAGTGCCCCAGAATATGGTGGGCTCCTCCAAAGTCTGTTGGAAAAGAGGAGCTAATAAGTCTGTTGGAAAACATTTTCAGCATCATTTGTGACTACATTTTCCCATATGCTTCACATCTGAAATAGAATATCACACTTGCTTTCCTAGATCTAACCAAGGGAGGATCATTCAAATCTTTCCTCTTCATTTACAAAACTCTTCTCCAGGCTTACAAACGTAATGTTGAGCGTTTTTCTCTGAAGTCAAAAAAAAATTATATAAACATCATTTCAGAATGTTTTTCTTCAGTGAAAACTGATTTGTAGTTTTCAACACTGTTTGTTCCAAGAAACATGAAAGCAGGTTCTTATTCACATTCATTTGGTACTCCTCGCAGCATATTACCACCAGGGTTATCCATGTAACAGGCATTTGCAAAGGGTGTTAAATTAGCAAATAAATGAAGATATTATTTCTGATTTTATTTAGTATTGGGGTAAATAGACACTGTTGGGCATGCATTATGTGACTATTTTGTTTTCTGAATTGCTTTCTTAGATCAGAGTTTTGCAAACTTCATGTCTCTGGTTATATAGAAATAATAAGTACCGTGTGTGTGTGTGTGTGTGTGTGTGTGTGTGTGTGTGAGAGAGAGAGAGAGAGAGAGAGAGAGAGAGAGAGAGAAATAGCATAGCATCTCTAGGTGGTCTCCCTATAGTCATTAGTAAGAACATTGAAATCCCCCTTCATACTGCCTGCCTTCCCCTCAGTTATTGTTTTCTTCCACATTTTCTTCTTTATGTAATAAAATTAATTTCACAAATTCACAATAGAAATTTTTGACAACCATGTGGCAACCTACTTCGAAAATCTACTCCAGGAGTATGCAACTACTTGGCAAACCTAGGATATTTATAATCTTACATTGACCTCTAAAGTCCACACTATGTTTGATTTGTAGAATTTCTGACTTTGGTTAGATCAGAAGCATAGAGATTGATGCTTTTTCATTGTACTTTTATCTTGAAGACTTTGGATAGGGGAAGAAAATGTCATAAGTAAACTAGGTTTGGAAAGATAACCAAAGTAATTTTTCTGTTTCAAGAGTGGCAGCTAGTGGAGATAAATGCACCGCCTTTGAAGCACTTATCTAAGCCAAGCAGACACCCCCATTCTTAGTTCTCTCATCACTTTCTGTTTGTGGGAGGATAGAGGAGCTTGGGTATTAGGGGGCTGGAGCAGACAGTAAGCAAGATTGTGATCTACATCATTTTATTTAGATCCCCTAGCTTATTCTTCCTTTTTATTCACTAACATGATGGGTGAGTGAATACCTGGACTTTTAGCTGTATCCTTTGAGATTTTTTCTCCCCAATATTAGGTCATATATTGCATGTTTTTAATGTAATTAATTTTGAAAAAGTGATACTAAGTCTCCATCACTGAAACAGCTATTTTAGAATTTGCTCTAAGGGCTCCTGAGATTGTACAATTTAAATTATAAGGATAAAAACTCTAATATTTATTGTAAGCATTACCTGTTGCAGGCACAGTGATGAATATTTTATATATATGTTATCCTATTTAATTTTAACTTGAGAGAGGCAGTGAAATACCTGAACTAATCTTATATTATAGGTGAACATTCTTTATATTAAGTAAATTAAGAAATATACCCAAAATGAAATACTTAGAAGAGACTCAAGTCAGAATACATATTGATGCCTATATGGTTTTTGTCAGTGACACAAATGTCCATGAGTCTTTCATATTACCATTTCTCCCTGTTATTTTGAAATTTTAAGACATCTATAAGCACTGTAAAATAAATATTTAAAGCTCTGCAAAAATACCAATTCCATGAAGATGTGGTTAAACTATTTTAAGGAAAACTGAGTGACTCAATGACTATCAATGTGTATTAATATATGAAACTGTATTTAGCAATTAAAAATAAAAGTCATATATAATTTATGCTGACAGAAATTCAGAAGAAAAAAAAGTAAGAAAGATAAAAACAATAATGATGACAACTGCAAAAGTGAAGTTTTCTCTTAATATTTTCATTTCTGATTATAAAGTTATGTATTTATATATGTAGATGCATATAAATATACACATATATAATATGGTTGTAACAAATTGCTCAGATTTTTATAGACTTTTCTTAGCAACATTTTGAAGATATTCTCATAATTATAAATATTATGTTATAATATTTTACAGCTTTAACTTATTTTATTGCATAGTGTAATATTTCCATAACAAACCAGAATCAGTCAATTTTCAGCCAGAACAAAAGTAATAGGAGATATTTATTGCAGATTTGTTGCAAGGAATTGGGTTACAGGACCATGGAAGCTGGCAAGGCAAGTCTGAAACCCAAAGAGCAAATGGTCAGTAAAAGTAAGTTGGAAATCTCAGGTGGAATTTCTCCTACCTCAGGAAAGCTTAAGTCCTGCTCTTAAAAGCTGTTACTTAATTGAATCAGGCTCAGGATAATCAATAATCTCCCTCATATAATAAAGTAAAGCATTTATGGACTTTGATCACATCTACAAAATATCTTCAAAGCAATACCTTGATTGATGTTTGATTGACTAACTTAACCCTATAGGCTAGCCAAGTGACACATAAAACTAGCCATGACAAAGCCCTGGGATGGTAACTTTTTAGCTTTATATTCTAATATATAAAGAACCAGGGTCCATCACAACCTAAATGACCAGACAGACAACCAAACACCAGGCTAGGGTCCCGGCTGGCGCAGTGGGAGTCAGTCCTGGGTCCCGGCCACCCATAGCACGATGGCTGGAGGGAGCTGTGGGAACAGAGCCATGCTGCCATCGGACTGGCCTCTGGGTCCCTCCCCTTTCCCACAGGCTCTGAGGAACCAGAACCATGCTGTGATGGGACTGGACCATACCCGAGGGGTCCCGGATTGTGAGAGCATGCAGGCTGGGCTGAGAGACTCCCCCAAGTGCACGAATTTTCGTGCACCAGGCCTCTAGTATCTTTTCATATATTTGAATGTATGTCTATTGAGCAACTTCTTTTCTTGTGATAAACAATGAACGATGTTTCTATATTATATTTTAGCAACTATCACTAATTTAAAATATTTGTACTAATTTCCATTTTCATCAGAAATGTATGAGAATTTTTTTCCTATACACTTTATACAGTGTTAACATTTGCAAAATTTTATGTCCACAATTCCTGAAACTGTATTAAGCAAACAATAAGAAAAAAATACATATGCTTACATTCTTTGATAGCTATAGCAAGAAGCTCTTTATCCTAGGATAGAATGCATCTATACCTATAGCTTATTTAATTCCCTGTATAAAATTTTCCTTAACATCATATTCTTATAATTATATGTTATGTTATTTTCCTACTTAAGGCCAAAATACTTATTATAAATCATATAATAGCTATAACTATTTTCTTAGGTTTAAAAGTTTTGATAATTAATGTCTTAGTGCCACTATCCTAGAAGGAAAATGTGTAGCTTAAGGTCTTGGTTTAGCCACTTTAATAACCCATTTCTAGGATATTTGTTCTTTGGTAATTCAAAAGAACAAGAATTTCTCACTTGTAAATGGAGACAATGATTTCTTCCTAAAAGGATTATATAGTGAGGATTAAATGAAATGATATGTGCAGGGAACTTGGTGCAATTTTTGGTACCTAGCAAATTTTCAACTAGTAATAGCTATTGTTGCAACAACCTTCCAAGTAAGAAAGTCTGAGAGAAAGTATGTGATTGCCCCTCTCCTCCCCCACACTATTTATCAGGTTTTAGCCTTCGTATGCCAATTTTTACACCCGTCCCTTGGGATGAATTCCTTAGTCTCACCAAGTCTTCCTGTCTTACCTATAGAACAGGAATTAAAGTATCATTTATCAGACAGTGTTATGACAATTACATAAATGAGGAAATATGACAGGGGCTTAGGAAACACAAACATCTATAAAATTATATTAATTATAAAATGTTGTTTTGATTAATATTCACTCATGTTTCCTTTTATTACATGAAACAGACTCCTCATTTTGCATCATTTCATAGGGCAATCACAGCTTCTAAAACATAATCTCTTCTAAATCCAAATTAAATAATCCATCTACTGACCTACTTTAAGTAAGTAGGGTTAAATTAAGCCATTTAATTTGCCTACCGAAAGACCAAAAAAAGGGAAAAAAAGAAAAAGAAAAAAGGAAAAAGCAGATAAAGCTTTCCCAAGCCCACGAGAGCTCTGAGCATATGGGTGGGGGAAATGCTTTGCTTGCATTAGTGGAGTAACTATGCCCTTCATTGCATCAGCTGTCACACTCCAGAGTAGCAAGGCACAATGGCTTCCAGGCAATTCGGGAACAATTGTCATGCCCTATTAACAAACATAAAGAGAACAGTATGTTTTCCTCTATTATCCAGTGCTGTACTTTATACTGCTGCCTCCCTGGCCCTTTATGGTCCTACAACAGCAGGCAGAGGGACAGTGATAAATGGAAGGAGACTTCAAGCTTCACAGTGTACTCGAGGGATAACCGCATGTTGCACAGAGCTAAACGATCAGTTCTCTGTGCTCTGTGTCCTCAGTATACTTTGGTGGGAAAACACTGATGAATGTACCCAGAAGCGGTTTGATTTTGTTTTAAAACCTCCTCGGATAAAAAATCTAAAAATATACCTTGCAGGCTGGTAGCAGTTTGGCAGAGCTATTTATTAGGACACATACACATTGAAACTCAGCCAAAATGGAATGTAGCTCCACATGCCGCATGAGTTTTGATTATTGATATTTTTATGAAGTTGTTATGAAGAGCTTGAGAGGGTAAAGTGTAAATGAATAATGATTAATGACAAGTCAACTAAAGTAAAAATTCTCTGCAGAGATGGATAGCCTGTTATCAAAAAGTGAATAGTCATTTGCCAAGAAATCTGACCAACTCCTGAGAATAATTATCAATTTGAGAGAAGGGGAAAATCAGAATCTACATCACTGTCCAAGAAATGTTTAGAAGAAATATAATATGATAAAATATAATATCAGATAGTATTACATTAATTTCAGTAAGTAAAGATGAGAAAATCTTTCCAAGCTTGAGGAGAAAGTACTATTAATGTTATAATTATAATTCACATTGGATACACACTTAAATATGCGTACTAATTCAACTCTTATCTACACTTAAATTATTTCTACATGGTTCCTGTTGTGAGAAGTGATGGAACCATTATAAAATGAGTGAAGTTGGTAAAACTTTAAAAATTTGTGTAGGTGGTGTTTTTGTTGTTGTTTGTTTTTTTACATGAAATAATATTATCTTTTATTCCCTTTTTTTCCTTTTTCCCACAGAGCTGTCTTTCTTCATTATTCGTTATATTATTGATCTTACTTATACTAGGGTTTATGTGTTGTTTCATAGAACTTAGACATGTCCCCACAAATCATAGATATGTGATTTGATTGTGTGTGTTTTTATATACATTTTTAGTGATTTCAGGGAGAGGAAGGGAGAGGGCCATATTGAAACATCAATGATGAGAGTGAATCATGGATTGACTACCTCCTGCACGCCCCCTACTGGAGATTGAGCCTGCAACCCAAGCATGTGCCCTTGATGAAATCAAACCCAAAACCCTTCAGTTGGCAGGCCAACGCTCTATCCATTGAGCCAAACTGGATAAGGCTGATTGTATTTTAATCTCCCAAAGGGCTACTGACCACATTCTTCTTCCTGTCCTTTCTCAATACCTGATCATGTTTAGACTGACAGGAAGATGGGTCATATATCTGGATGATGGTGATATCTGTTAGCTTTCTGGTGGATGTTTTGGCATCTTCCAGCCAAAATCATATTTTTACACACAGACATGAGTTCAGTCTTCAACTAAGTAGTCACTGTCAAAATAGTTTTGGTTGGACTGCTCCTCACTTTGTAATTACCTTGGAACAGAGTCCCATGTAACAGATGTCATACATCCAGTCAATATAAATGATGCTCTACCTACATTTACTCTGTTGATTGGTTCTTTTGGCAATATATAGCAAAAACAATTTGGCTTCAAGTCCTTAATGTTAATATTGAATTCAAGATTTCTATACAACATCCCCAAATCAAAACAAAATGGAAAACCTGATGCAATCAAATTGCTAATGGGAACAAATGCTTTTGTTTTTTCCATTTGGTCACATGCCTGGTATCAATTCCTTACAACTACAGACCCAAACTGAAATTCCAACTGGTGGACTTCCTACTGAGATGCTCCTTCACAGTGAGTCTTTCATACATTAATAAAGTAGTCAGATTGGAAATTTCTACTGTGATAAAATCAAGTAACCTTATGAAAGCAAAAGACTCCCTAACTACCAACTCTTCTATGAGTCATAACATTGTTGTTGTTTTTTCTTTTGTATGTGTCTCATAGATTATTAGGAAATATTTTACTAAAAGATACACATAATATAGAGTGAAAGGCAATGCAATTAAATTTGGCTTAGTCAGCTGAAGGGGTGTATTGTACAGTGTATGTGCGATTTCCCATACATTCATATTAGTTGGAGCTCAATCCAACACTCATATATCAAACAGGTTTCCTTTCATCAGTAAGCTTTCTTTAATGAGAAAGCTTACATAGGACTCTTCTGGAAGCAGAACGTGTGAAATGAATTAAGGATGTTGGCTGCTAATTTTTATGAAAGGATTTTTTATAGACAGTAAAACTAGTTGCTGAAACCAACAGAACAGAAAGCAGAATAGTGGTAACCAGGGGCTGCGGTTTGGGGGAGATAGGGAAATACTGGACAAAGGGTACAAGCCTTCGGTCGTAGGACAAATACGTTCTGGGGATCTAATGTCCAGCTGGTGACTATAGCTAATAATACTGTGGTGTGTACTTGAAATTTGCTAAGAGAGTGAACCTTCAGTGATTTTCGCCAGCACTACCAAAGTATACACATCAAATCATACATCCTACACTTTGGATGTGTTCAACTGTACTTGTCGATTATACCACAATAAAGTTTAAAAATTTTTAAATAAAAATAAATGAAGGACTTGGGCAAAAGGAATCTAATGTAAAGACCATTTTACATAGCAGAGAAATGCAGAGCTTCCCCATTGGAACGGATGATCCGCCTGTATGTACCATGTGCCTTTGCCTATCCTGTGCACAGCACGTGTGCAAAACATGCTAATACCTGCACACAGAGAGGGAGGCTGAGAGAGATCAGGGCAATTTGACTTCTAAAGACAATGCAAAAAGACAATTTTAAGACCTCTGTTCTGTGGTGTTCCTGCCCTATCTATGCAGTTGTATACAAATACTTGCCCCCGTGTTTATAAAGCAAGTTTGCTTCTTAATTATACATCATAACTAATTTATTTGTGGAATTATTATGCATGAAGGTAGTAATAGCACCATTGTGTATTTTAAAATCAGAAACAACCACTTGGTTCAGTGGACTTGCTCACAAGGATGAGCACCAGAAAATATTGTGTTAAGAATCATTATCTAATGAGCCTCAATAATAACTAGCATTATTTGATTCACTTCCAAAAAACCCCACAATGTTTGATAATGTCTAAGCTCTTTTTTGTATTTTAACTCATTCAATACTCAACATGATCCCATGGTACAGTGATTATTATTATTTCCAAGTTCCAAATGAGAGAATCAAAGCAAAAACAAGATATCCAACAAAAATGCTTTAAAAAAGAAAGAAAGCATGCACATATGATTAATACCTGAGGGGGAAAATGGTGTTTTGCTAACATCTTCTCTATAAACTTAACTCAAACCCATCATATAATTCTGAGAACAGAAATCAGATGAAGTGTTCTTTTCCAGCCTGCCTTTATCATCATGATGGAACCAAAGCACTTATCTCCAGAGAACCTGAAGATTCCTCAATCTACATATAAATCAACAGCTTTTTTTAGTCTAACAGGTGATTCTATTTTACATACCTACTGAAAGGCAGGCACCGTGTTAGACTCCTGGGACACCAGATTAAATAATATATGGTATCAGCTCTCCATGGATATTTAGTCTATTAAGCAAGATCAGTCAAAAATAAAGTGCAATGAAATATGATGTGATAATGATGGACGACTGAATAACATGCTGGGGGAGGAAATAAATCAGACTTTGATTCCGCGGTCAGGGTCGGATTTCTAGAGGCATTTTAAATGGCAAGATTTTATTTTTTGTGGCTGAGTAGTATTCTATGATCTCTCTACATAAAAGCCTAAGCAACCGAACAACCAGTCAACTGCTTGCTATGACATGCACTGACCACCAGGGGGCAGACGCTCAATGCAGTAGCTGTCCCCTGGTGGTCAGTACACTCCCACAGCAGGAGCGCCACTCAGCTGACTCATGGGCACCAGATGCCAGGCTCACGGCTAGCGAGTGCAGCGACAGAGGCATGAGCCTCTCCCACCTGCGCGGCAGTGCTACAGAGGGGCGGCGGCAGCAGGTGCAGCAGGGCTGGCAGCAGGCTCAGTGGGGCCAGGATGAGTAGGAGCAGCGCGGCGCCTGGCCCAGGCTCAGGTTCCTCCCCAGCCGCCTGCGGCTTCAAGCACTATTACATCCCTCCCGGGATGTCAGACTGCTGGTTTCGTCCTGACATCTCCCTGAGGGGTCCCAGATTGCGAGAGGGCCCAGGCCAGGCTGAGGGACCCCACGGGTACACGAATCTGTGCACCGAACCTCTAGTGAATAAATAATGCTGCAATGAACAGAGGTGAATATATCTTTGCAAATTAGTGTATTCATTTTCTTCAGATGAATAATACTAAGAAGTAAAATCGTTGGCTCATGTAGTAGTTCTATTTTAAGTCTATAATAATAAAAGCATAATATGCTAATGAGACTGGACATCCTTCCAAACGACCGTCTGGACGAAGCTGGGGCTGCAAGGGAAGCCCAGGTCTCGGGTGCCTGCCTGCAGCAGGAGGGAGGCCCGGGTCCCGGGTGCCAGAGGGAAACCGGTGCCAGCAGCTAGGGGAAGGAAAGCCTACACTTGCACTAATTTTGTGCATGGGGCTTCTAGTTTTTTAATAAATGCCATACTGTTTCCCATATTGGCCACACAAATTTATATTCCCACCAATAGTACACAAAAGCTTCTTTTCCTCCACAGACTAGTCACAAAGAATTATGAGGCTTTTCTGTAACATATTCATTTACTGAGTGGCAGAATATGCATTTGGTGCAGGATGGTGCTTAGGAAAAAAAGACAGAAAAAGAAGAAGATAATTGAAAAATGGTGACTATTTACCTTTTCCAGACCAGATATAATGTCTAATTTCCAAGTGCTGGTGCATGTGGGCTCTGAGAATTCTCATTGATTAGTCACAAATACCTTTAAAGATTCAAGTGCTTTTTCAATTGACGAATGACAGAGAATTAAATAGATTTTATTTTTGCATATAGCTAAGGATTTTTTTTTTTGGTAATTATTGACTAAGTAAATTACCCAAACTCACTAAAATTTATTATTCCTAAATTACACATATATTATTGGAGGTCTTGAGGATCTAGGACAGCAACTTCATAACTCAGCACATATTTACACAGATGGCTGGTGATTATGTTATACAAAGATGATTTCTTAGTAATGCATTATTGGTAATATCTTGATGTGGCTTTGATTTTTACTTGCTGACTTTTTAACTCTTAATTATAAATCATTATCTGTTTAATATATTGAGGATTGTCTGCGTAGCCCTACAGCGTGTACATATTTGCATATTTGTGGCCTATAATTTTCCAACAGCTAGGCTTTAAGACATTTATGTGTCATAGTTAAACTATGAATCATCCATATCTCTTTTGCTACAGGAAATGGATTTATATTCCTCCAAATGTTGCTTATAGAGTGTAATTCTTCATGGGTGATCTCTTATATGTGGACTTGGGTAAAATGCATATGAAGAATTGCAAAATAAGCTCAAGATGAGTGAGGTTAAATTACACTCTTTCAAATTGGCAGGGCATTAGATAATAAATTAAGGAATAGAAACTCATGACATACTTAAAAAATAAAGCCATATACATTGTTATTCATTATCTATTGTTGCATAACAATTTTCCTCCAAATTAGTGGCTTAAACAATAATATTTATTACCACTTGGTATCTGTGGCTCAATAATTTGAAGTGGACACAGTGGGGGTGGCTGGTCTGTGCCCTGTGATATCTGGGGTCTCAGCTAGAACACTCGAAGTTTGGGAGGTAGAAATGATCTAGAGCAGTGGTTCCCAACATGGGGCACATGCCCCACAGGGGGGCAATTTGATTTTTAAGGGGGGACAATTCAAAAATGAGTTATTAACAGTGAATTTTTTGCATTTCTTACGGTTCTAGAGGCCTCTTATACATATATAAATATATAGTGTGACATATTTATGCATTTCAGATCTCTATTATATGTTCTGAAACTTCATTTGCTATTTTTTATAACACTTCATATTATTATTATTATTTTTAACAATTTCTTAGTGATTTCTTCCTCGGTACTTCAACTGTCCTTTCGTTCTTTTATTTTTCTCTTGCATGGATGCCATGCTCTTTGAAGCTTGTTTAGACCAAGTTAATGGCCTTTTAGGCTTCCTCCATGTGAAAAGGAGTACATTTTTTTGAATAATAAGAATTATATGTCACAGGCAGGGGAGGGTATCAGGATCTTGGGGATGCTTAGGTGGGGCGTGGCCAAAACAGGTTGGGAACCACTGATCTAGAGTCTTGATTAGGACTGGGAAATCCACTTCCAAGTGGACTCATCACATCACAAGTTGGTTCCTTTCTACATGAACTTCATATGTGACCTTTCCACAGAGCTACAAAGGTTGGCTCACAACATAGACTCATTTCTCTTTAAAGTGGGGAAAATGGAACTCCTGATTAGGAACCAAGATGGCGGCATAGGTTAATGCTGGAGTTTGCTGCTTTGAACAACTACTTCAAAAGTAAAACTAAAAGAGGGAACGGACATCACGCAGAACCACAGGAACGCTGGCTGAGTGGAAGTCCTACAACTAGGAGGAAAGAGAAACGCATACGGACACTCAGAGGAGGCGCAGTGCTGAAGTCAAATTCTGAGGTGCCGAGTGCGCGGAGCGGGCTGGCGGCGGAGGGCGTGGTTGGCGTTTTCAATTGGGAGGGAGTTGCAGACTCTGAGCTCCAGATACAGGCGAGTCTTTAGGGACCCAGACTCAAACGGGAGAAGCGGGACTGTCTGGCTTCGGTCAGAACGAGTGCAGCTTTCTCTCTGAGCTTTGCAGCGGGTGCTGGGACTCAGAGAGGCAGAGCCCCTGGGGACAGGACTGAGAGCCGCCATAACTGCTCTCTCTGGCCCACCCTGTTGATCCTGTGCGACCCGCCCTGCCCAAGCCCTGCACAGAGGCATTTGCCGGATAGCCTCAGGCAAAGGCTAGATTAGCACCTCCCTAGAGCACAGAAGTTCTCTCACTGCTGACACAGCTGATTCTCATAGCCACTTGGCCTGGAGGTCAAACCCTCCCTGGGATTAGCTACAACAATCAAGGTTTAACTATAAGACTGCGAACAAAGACCACTAGGGGGTGCACCAAGGAAGCATAACAAACTGCGGAGACAAAGAAACAGGACAAAATTGTCAATGGAAGATATAGAGTTCAGAACCACACTTTTAAGGTCTCTCAAGAACTGTTTAGAAGCCGCCGATAAACTTAATGAGATCTACAAGAAAACTAATAAGACCCTCGATGTTATGTTGGGGAACCAACTAGAAATTAAGCATACACGGACTGAAATAACGAATATTATACAGACTCCCGACAGCAGACCAGAGGAGCGCAAGAATCAAGTCAATGATTTGAAATGCGAGGAAGCAAAAAACACCCAACGGGAAAAGCAAAATGAAAAAAGAATCCAAAAATGCGAGGATAGTGTAAGGAGCCTCTGGGACAGCTTCAAGTGTACCAACATCAGAATTATAGGGGTGCCAGAAGATGAGAGAGAGCAAGATATTGAAAACCTATTCGAAGAAATAATGACAGAAAACTTCCCCCACCTGGTGAAAGAAATGGACTTACAGGTCCAAGAAACGCGGAGAACCCCAAACAAAAGGAATCCAAAGAGGACCACACCAAGACACATCATAATTAAAATGCCAAGGGCAAAAGATAAAGAGAGAATCTTAAAAACAGCAAGAGAAAGAAACTCAGTTACCTACAAGGGAATACCCATACGACTGTCAGCTGATTTCTCAACAGAAACTTTGCAGGCCAGAAGGGAGTGGCAAGAAATATTCAAAGTGATGAATAGCAAGAACCTACAACCAAGATTACTTTATCCAGCAAAGCTATCATTCAGAATTGAAGGTCAGATAAAGAGCTTCACAGATAAGGAAAAGCTAAAGGAGTTCATCACCACCAAACCAGGATTATATGAAATGCTGAAAGGTATCCTTTAAGAAGAGGAAGAGGAAGAAAAAGGTAAAGATACAAATTATGAACAACAAATATGCATCTATCAACAAGTGAATCTAAAAATCAAGTGAATAAATAATCTGATGAACAGAATGAACTGGTGATTATAATAGAATCAGGGACATAGAAAGGGAATGGACTGACTATTCTTGGGGGGGAAAGGGGTGTGGGAGATGCGGGAAGAGACTGGACAAAAATCGTGCACCTATGGATGAGGACAGTGGGTGGGGAGTGAGGGCGGAGGGTGGGGCGGGAACTGGGAGGAGGGGAGATACGGGGGGGGGGGGAAGAGGAACAAATGTAATAATCTGAACAATAAAGATTTAATTTAAAAAAATAAATAAATAAATAAATAAAGTGGGGAAAATGAAAGCAGCAATTCCTTTTGTGACCTAGTCTCAGAAGTGATATGTTGTCCATTATGCAATGTCTTAATTCATTAGAAGGAGTCATTGTAATTTATAATAAGAAATATATGTATTTCATCTTTGTCCCAGTCCCTGGCAGAGCCCCTGACATGCTTGGCATAAGGTGAGAGGACAAAGGAGTCTTTTTGTATGCTAATTAGGTGACTTTGCACAGCATCTTAAGATGTGGGCTGGTTGCCAAATAAGCCAACCATGAATAGAGAGGTGGAGCTTTCAGTCCTTCCCCACTTGCAGGGACAAAGATAGCCTAAAGGTTGAATCAATTGCCAGTGGCCAACTTGATCCCTTGCTCCCCAGTATTTTCATGCTCATAATCTGACATCTCTTAAGGTCAGTCCTGAGGCTTAGAGACCTAATGCTTTTTTTTTTTTTGGTTAATCCTCACCCAAGGATATTATTTCATTGATTTTTTAGAGAGAGTGGAAGAGAGGGAGAGAGACAGAAAAAGACACCAATACACTCACACACACACACCCACAGGCCCTGATCAGGGCCAGGGATCTAGCCTGCAACCTAGTTAAGAGCTCTTTAGCAGAATCAAACCCAGGACCCTTCAGTCCCCAGGCCAACTATCCACTGAGCCGAACCAAGTAGGGTAACTCTTCCTTCTAGTATTTGATTTTCCCAAACTTCCAGCTGACAAATGTCCTAAGGGAACAAGGAAATGTAAATGTAGATCTCTTCACATTGTGCATTCTTTGAATTGTGCCTGCATTAAATCCTCTCCAAAGATTTCAGACAATTATTGGATATATTTTGTTTAGATTTATGGTTACTTTTGGCAGAAGGATTAAACAAAGCAAAGTATTCTATCATGGTTGTCTTCCTCTTTCACTTTTCTAAACAATTCTTGTTGAAAATTACTATTACTTCTAACATATTTTTGATAGACTTCACAAATGAAATCTGAGCCTTGAGATTTTGCTCTAAAATTTTATTTTTTTGATACATATAGGAATATTTAGCTTTTTTTGTTCTTCTTTGTGGTTTTTTCAGTTGCATTTTTCAAGGAATTGATTAATTTCATGTCATTAAATATTATGGCACAAAATCTTCAAAACAGTCTCTTATCTTTCAATGTCTGCAGGTTTAATTGTTAAATTAATTGTCAACTTCAAAAATTTAAATAGGAAATGCTATACATTTTTCAAAATTCAAAATATGTCAAATTAGTTTTTCTTTCACTTTTGCCCTTTAACAATCCAGTTATTTATCAAATTGATAGGACTCTATACATTCTACTGTATACCATACTTTTGTTAATATTTTTCTGCAAGTATTTCTATATGAGAACACAAAAAGATCTCTCATTTTTTTATTTGGCTATGTAATATAGGTATCTGATAATTAATTTGCACATCCTCTATCAATGAATATCTTAAGGCTTGTTATTAATCTGTGCTGAATTGAATAACATTTATTATATGTAGTTCCATACATATTTGAATACCTATTTAGGATTAACTTTCTATTAACATAATTGATTAGTCAAATGTTATATGTAGTAGTAATTTTGAGAATTACCTTTATTTCTTTTTTAGAAATGTTTCCTAATTTATACTTCTAACCCTGTATGAGAACACTTTTTAAAATCTTGTCAACACAATATAAATAATAAAAAATCATTTAAAAATTCAATTTAAAAATCATTCTTGATTTAGTTTTGATTTCTTTTTATTGCTTTGATAAATATAATTGATTTTTTCCTATGTTTAAAAAGTGCTTGTATTTTCCATTTTTAAGTGTTTATATCCTTTTCTATCTTTTATTGAACTTTTGTTTGATTCTAAAATAATTAGTGGGTATTATTTATATACTAGTGACATTTTATTTTGGTCTGGGATATAAATTACAAATATTTCCCTCTGATTTTTAGTATGCTTTTGGGTTTGTGTGTGGTGACATTTTGCAATATATAATTTTATTGAATTTATATATAGCAAAAGTCAGTGTTTTTTGCATGTATCAACATATTCATTTTAATTGCTATAAAATATTTATTTGTATGAAATATATCTTTTAAATAATAAAATTTAAGTTTTTAAGAATATTTGAACATTTTTCTTTTGAAACTAATATAAATAATGCTACTCAGGATATTTTGAGGGAGGGAATGAGGAAATGTTATTTTTTACTTTGTAGTCTTCCAAGTGGATGTCCCTGTTTAACTCCACCATTTTAAAAAAAACAACAACATATTTTATTGATTTCAGAGAGGAAGAGAGAGGGGGAGAGGGAGATAAACATCGATGATGAGAAATAATCATTGATTGGCTGCCTCCTGCACACCCCCTAATTGGGATGGAGCCTGCTACTTGGGCATGTGCCCTGACCAAGAATCAAGCTGTGACCTCCTTGTTCATAGATAGATGCTCAACCACTGAGCCACACTAGCCAGGCTCCACCATTCTTTATATTTTATTTCTGATCTACTTAGCACTTCACATTACACTGTAGCATTTCCCTGGTATTTTGCCATACATTGTACACTTCTGAAGACAGTTTTTTTGTTTGTTAAACTCATCTTTATGCTGTGAAGTACTTAGCATAGTTTCTTGCTCACAGAGGCTATAAATATTGGAACAGGCAATTAATGGTGATTGAGAAGACAGATGATCTACTTCTATGAATAAAGAGCTTTGCTTTTAGTTCAGTTTTGGAAAACCCAAAGGAAGAAGATTGATTACAAAACACCATAGTCTTACATTTCTTATATTATCAAGGGTGAGATTTGTAGAGAGGGTATAACTTAGGTTAAAATTAATGAAAAAGAGAAATGAAATGCAAATGAATTGAACTGAATATTGTGTGCTATATCTGTTCTTGTTGAAAAACTGAAACGGAAGTAAAAGAGTCAGGATTGGCCTGACTTCTGATCTGGGTTGAATTGAATTGAATTCAATTCACAGAAAAGAAAAAGTATTTCACTCATCAAAATAAATGAGGTAAATCTTATTAAATTAAATTGATTAGTTTGGATTATTACCATTGTTATGCTTTGATATGATTGAATTCCACTCAAAAAGTGTAATAGAAGGGCATGAACTAGGTAAAAGTGGGGCCTGGAGTGTTTGGAGTTGAACATTATAAAATGAACCTGGTCTCAGGTGATATGGTGGGTTTTGTATTGAATTGAAACAGATTTCATTTGTAGATAGAATTTAATAGAAAACCATATTTTAAAGAGAGAATTATGCTGAAAATTATATCTAAACAAAAATTAAGCAATTTAAACATTTTTTTTAAGGAAGATAACTGCCATTACATTGTTTTTACTTCCTATCTTGTTCAACTCAACATATTTGCTTTTTATTTTTTCCTTTTCTTTTTAAGGTACATTTTCTCATTGTTAACCTTCATGAATGCATAATACTTTCAAAATGCCAGCTTGCATATTTATAAAAGAAAACTACATCTTTATTTCTCATGACCTCTCTTTCTCAAATAGAACATTACACTAATTATGTTAAGAAACTACCACCCTACAATAATAAAAATAATTAACTTAATTTTTCAAAAGCACTAAGCACTCCTAGGTAATATTTATGGACTAGGTGTAGCTGTTTTAATAAAACTTTATTTACAAAAGCAGATGGTGAGTCATATTTGGCTTGTGTCAGAGTTTTCTGATGCCTGTTCGAGTTGATTAAAAATAACTAAGTAAACAGAGAGGTTGAGCAGCAACTTCAGGAAACTAGTTCAGGTTTTTATTGAAAGAGATGATAAAAGTTGGAATCTTAAGGAAAGATGGTTTTTGTAAGTTTTTTTTTCAGATAGATATTTACCATGACCCACATTAGTGTTTCTTAATATAGTTGTACAGCATTTAAGTGTAGGAGCACAGAAGAATTTTATAGTCTGAAATATCCTACTTAAAGTGAAGAATTTGTAACTTTTCCCTTATATCCTCTGCAACTATTTTAGAATTATTGTTTTTTAACCTTAACTTCAATCAGAAGAAAAAAAATTAAAGATGAATCAAAGACACAGTAGAATAATTAAGAGTAGAAAGTTTAATGGGCCTTGTTTTTCCCCCATTAAAATGAAGACATTACCATACTCATCTCTATTCTTCAAGACAGGATACACTTCTCATAAGCATCCCAAACTACGTGGTTATTTATAATACCAAGTGCCTGATTTTCAAATGTGTGAAATTCTCCATTCTAATTAATAAAACATCTCTTGGCAATGTCTGTTCAATAACCGCAACGGCAATTTAACAGGCAAAAGTCTAATCTACTTGTAAAGAGACCTTACTGATGAATTAATTTTACATATGTTTTGTAGATTTTAAAAAATTGAACATATTTATTAATGGGAATAGGCAAGTACTTCAAACAAATAGGTTTAAAATTTGTATTGTTTTAATCTTTATTGTTGAAAGTATTACATATGTGCACCTTCCCCCCCCCCCATTAACGTCATCTAGCCCACCCCCACCACCACCCCAGGCCTTCACCACCCTATTATCTATGCCCATGGGTTATGCATATGTGCATACAAGTTCTTTAGTTGATCTCTTCCCACCTGCCCACTCACCCTCCCTTGCCTGTCCTCTGCATTTCCACAGTCTGTTCCATGCTTCTATGTCTTTGGATCTATTTTGTTCATGAGTTTATTTTGTTCAGATTCTGATACAACAAAACCTTTGAAAACTGCTATGAATTTGAAGGTAAGAGAGTAGAGTTGCAACCTTAACTGATGAATTCCACTTTCAAGATGAGTGGGTGGCCCATGCACACAGTTGACCATTTATTTTCTGTGCCTGCTTCCATCCACTTCAAATGTATACCATTTCTGTTTTGTTTTGTTTTTTAACAGTATGCCTTTCCTAGGTTTTGTCCTATATATTTCAAAATATAAATAACAAGGTGGGATCATGGCTCCTGTGAAACACAGGGATTCAATCAAACTGTCCAAATCAATGAACAATTTCTTTGCTTAAAGTACTGCCAACTCCAGATCAAAGCTCAATTTCGGTGCATTTTGAAAGATAGCATAAGGTGACGGGTTATTCCAGAATTCTGTTGTAACAAATAGTGGTAGAAATATTAAACAAGTCACTAGAAGGGCATCACTTTGCTTTCGTGATTAATGATGACTATTGCAAAATATGTTTTCACTGAATCATTTTGTCATTCAGATATTTTGTAGTGAATCAAATTGGCTCTGTATGATAGTTGTTTTACACATGCAGTTTTAAGGTGAGATTTTATTTAATAAAAGATTCATTGTCTTGCTCTAGCTGGTTTGGTTCAGTGGGTAAAACCTCAGCTTGCGGACCCAAGAGTCCTGGGTTCGATTCTGGTCAAGGGCATGTACCTTGGTTTCAGGCTTCTACTTGGCCCGGGCCCTGGTCTGGGCTCATACAGGAGGCAACCAATCGATGTCTCTCATATCGATGTTTCTCTCTTTCTCTCTCTCTTCCACTCTCCCTAAAAATCAATGGAAAAATATATTTGGGCAAGGATTAACAACAACAAAAAGATTGTCTTAAAATGTAGAAAGGTGAATTACAGAATGAGAGTTTGATAAAATGGAGCCAGTTTAGGCTTTTTATCTTTGCAATAACCTCTGTACGATAATTTCTTAGAGGTAGGACAATAGCTCAGATTTTAATTGAATTTCCTGAATTTATACTTAGGAGTATTTATAGTTAGAATATTGAAATGGCTTATTTAAAGTAAAAAAATAAATATGAGTCAAAATTAAGATTAATACCAAGATTCCCAATCATCTGCTACTCTCTTTACCTGACATAGCTGAAAACATGGAACTAGCACACAATGATAAGAGGCATCTCATGTCGCAATGGGTGTTGCCACTCAGCTTTGCCTCCCACCTCTGGACAAAGAAAATCTTGACCATAAGAATGGACTAGCCTGAAAATGTAAATGGGGTATCACAGCCAGTTAACTGCATGTTCGGCAATGTCATTCACTGTATCCGATGTTCCTGATAATGAGAGTGAATTCCCTGTGATTGACAAACACTGGGATCTCACCAGAATCAGCTCCACCAGAATTCTGCTTTGTGACTTGTCAACATGTCTTTCTGAGCATCAGTATCAGAATTTATATTACAGTCAAGACAGGAACTATATTGGTAACTGATAACAGAATAATCATTCTTAGAAAGTCATTACCACCATGAAGTCAATCATGTATGAATAATATAACATTTTAAAGATACCTCTCTTAGTCAGGGGAGTATTTTACATGTTTGTTTGAATATTATTCAACCATTCTATGGTAAAGCATGACCTAATATACTGGAGTGAAGCTTGTTTCACATTTGTAACAATTTCTCTACCAGATTTAGTGGTAGTTTACTCTCTTTCTATCAGACCACATGCTTCTTAAGAAATCATGTCCGTTTTCTTTCCTACCAAATTAGCCTTCATTAGTACACTAATGGCAATGTAAAAACCCTCAATAAACCTATTCCAACTGATTAGCAATGCTTACTGTAGAATCACTGCCACCTAAGTCTCACCCACAAAATAACCAAGACACCAAATCTATTCTCTCTCTCTCTCTCTCTCTCTCTCTCTCTCTCTCTCTCTCTCTCCCTATCTAATCTTTCCATCTATGTACATACAACTAGCTTTCCTATATATTTTAAACTCTATTAAAAAATTCTAGAGGAAAGTGACTTTCTAGGAGTGTAGACGGTCTAAAAAGAATAGTGAGGCCCTGGACCAAGTAGTTGGAGCATAGTCCTGTACACACAAAAGGTTAGGGCACATATTTAGGTTGTGAGTTCGATTCCAGGGCACATACAGGAGGCAACCAATCTCTCTCTCTCTCTCTCTCTCTCTCTCTCTCTCTCTCTCTCTCAATATATATATTCAGGTAAGGATTAAAAAAAGAAGAAGAGTGAGGATACATGCTATTACTGCTCTTACCAAGGGCTTTGTAACATGTTCTCCATTTCAGCATATGGTTGATTCTCAGAGAGTATATATAATTATTGCTATTGATTTATTCTTTGTTTATGTTCCCTTTAGCCATATCTCCCTCATGCTTCCTTGTCTTTTATTTTATATTTAACATATTACTGATTATGCTTATGCATATTATGTGAAAGTGTTCTTTAAATATAAATTACTGTATTTATAAAAATACATTTAATTTTAAAAATTGAGCTATCAGCTTTTAAAGTGTGTATACTTTTTGGGGACACCCTTTATATAAGAAATGATGCTGATAGACAAGTTAACAAATAAGTTGATAGAGGAGTAGAAGGAGGAAAATTAGGAAAAAGGGAGATAGGTGAAGGAGAAGGAGGAAGAGAAGAGATAAGAGGATCAAGAATAGAAAGTTGAGTGTGGATGTCCACACTTTAAAAATTAGTACATTAGTAAAGTAGAATTGACATTCCTTGGATTTTCAGTCAATATATTGTCAGTGCTAATAAAAAATAACAAGTGATTTAATCCTGTAAGTAAGTCTAGTTAGTGAAGTTCATATTTTCTTACATGCATGAAGTTAGCTATTGCATACAGCTGGGTCTAGTCCCCCTTTAGTTCTGTATTAAATAAGCAGTTCTCCGTTTATAATAAATTTTACTCATCTGATGTCCAACTTTGTCTTTGGTCACTTACTTTCCCATACTAGAGGGGGGAAAAAATCACAAAACGCATTTAAAAATGAATTTAGAAAATTCTAAATCAAAGTGTCATGTCATTGAAAATCATATCACCAGAACTTTGGAACGTATATGTACGATTCCCTCCCCCCACCTCCCCCTATGATAGACAGTTAGAAACATCAAAGTATTTATTAGTTCAGACTTCTTGAAATCAGAGCTTCCATATATTAGAGATCAGTTTCAACTGTTCCATAGTATATTGTTAAGGTGATAGTAATACTTAATGGCTCTTAAAGGGCTATTTAAACCCTTATTAATTTATTTGGAAAGCTCTAAGTTTAATGGTGCCAAAATATGTATTTTTAAATTACTTTCTTTCAATGTGTTATTTTCCTTATTTTTCTGACTTTTAAATTGATAAATAGCTGCTTTATGCTGCATATTACAAAGTATGAAAGTGAATATTCAATGTTGTGAAGTCATATTATAGCTAATGGAGTCATTTTATCTTTAGATTTTATTGATGATATTAAAAAATAAATATGACCATAAAGTTTACTGTTGTCAGAGAATAGAAGCATATATTTCTAAATCTCTTATTCCTGAACATTAACTCTTAGAGTCCATGCCCTTTAAATTCAATATATTACATTCTCTCTTTTAAAAGAGTCTAGATAGCTCTCTCAACAGTTCATTTAATTTAAGAGATTGACCACATTTTACTTTCTTTTTTATCATGGGCTGACTTGGTTGTCGAGTCTTTTATTTAGTTTGAGTTTCCAGAATTAAGAACTGGTTATTCTGGAGACTAATAATAGCACATCAGACTTACCAATTAGATAGTTGTATTTACCTAACATAAAATGTTAACAAAAATTCATATAAAGCCTAGCCACTATACTGCACACCTGAAACTAACATAAAATACTATTGAATGTAAACTGTAATTTAAAAAATTAAAAATATTTAAATAAATAAATGAAGTTAAGTATGAAGGCCAGAGGGGGGAGCTCTCGAGCCCTATGTTGATTGCAAAGCACCAGGAAAAACTAGTAGTTCTTCCCAACTCCCTTCCCCCTCTCTGAAAGAGCTTCCTCTTTGTTGTTTTAGCAGACTTACGTGTGGCTCACCATGGTTGCATACAGCACGTTGCAATTCCTTGTTTTTCCCCAATAAACCCATTTGCTGGAATGATTTCTGGCTGCCTTTTACTACCAACACTACTTAGAAGGGATTTATGGGTCAGTCTGATCTCCCTAATTATTCACTGTTTTACATTTTATTTATTAGCTAATGATTACACAATAAATATTTAGTGAATTATAGTATGGGCTGGATGTGTCACTGACCAGAGCTATAGAGATGCCTTAGGAATGGGTACTCCCGGTAAGTAATACCATATCCCCTCATACACACTTTGCTCTGCGCCCTCATTCCCTAGTACTTTCTTCTGGCTCACTCCATTAAAGTCACACTGCTGGCTCTGCCTTTAAATTCAGACTTGCTCCTTCTTCAGGGATTTTCCCTTCATTCTCTACTTTGCTTATGTTCAAGTTCTCTCTCAAGTCCTATTTCTCATGGATGCCGAAGCGGACTTCCTGTTTAATATTGCAACCCACATCCATCTTGAGCCCAATCTCTGGTACTCTACCATAACTTTCTTATTTATGGATAGTACTTCTCATCTCGTAATATATAATAGAGTTTGCTAATTTATTATAGTTTTTCTTTATTTTTTTATCCTCATCCGATGATATTTTTCCAGTGATTTTTTGAGAGTTGAAAAGAGAAAGACAGCGACATCGATGTGAGAGAAACACATCTATTGGTTGCCTCCTGCATGCAACCTGACCAGGGCCCAGGCTGGAGAGGAGCCTGCAACCAAGGCACATGCCCTTGACTAGAATCAAACCTGGGACCCTTTGGTCCACAGGCCGATGCTCTATTTACTGAGCCAAACTGGCTAGGGCTATTGTACTTTTTCTTTTTGCTTATGTTGCTTAGTCTCTCCCTGCTGGAAGAAACAGTCTCTGGAGGTCAAAGTTTTTGTTCTTTTCACTCATGTTTCTGGAGCACCTAGATTACTTAATAGATGATCCTATATAATAAAACCCTAATATGCAAAGCGGCAGAATGACTGGTCGCTATGATGCACACTGACCACCAGGGGGCAGACACCCAATGCAGGAGCTGCCCCCTGGTGGTCAGTGTGCTCCCACAGGGGAGCGCCACTCAGCCAGAAGCCGGGCTCACTGCTGGCGAGCACAGCGGTGGTGGCGGGAGCCTCTCCTGCCTCTGCTGCAGTGCTAAGGAGCAGTGAGCGAGGTAAGGAGCAGCTAGCAGGCAGGCGATAAAGAGTGAGGGCTCCAAGACTGTGGGGAGCAGGCCTAAGCCCTCAGGTGGACATCCCCAGGGGTCCCAGACTGCGAGAGGGCACAGGCTGGGCTGAGAGGCCCTCACCCCCAGTGCATAAATTTTGTGCATCGGACCTCTACTCAATAAATAATTGTAGAGATAGAAAAGGATTGTATCAGACTAACTGTTCCCTGTTGACCTACACAAAAGATTGAATTAATCTTGATATTAGGATAAACATCCTCCAGTTCAATATAAGAGAGAAATTGTACCAATTGACTAATAAGAGAACATGTTGAATTATTCTTGCTAATAACTCAGGTGTTTTTGTTGTTAAAAAGCAATGCTTGGGGATGTTTTTCAGTACATGTGGATGCTTATAGTATACTTTGTGTACAAATGTATGTAATTTCCCTAAATAAAATATTATGATCTTTTTTACTTATTTAATCATTTATTTCTGAAACAGAAATGCATTGTCCCCAAACTCTATACGTAGTAATAGTTCAAAGTGATTTGGGTCAGCTTCATTGCCTAGTGAGTCCAGTGGTCTAGCTATATGATCTTAGGCAAGTCTTTCAACCAAAGTGCTTAATGACAAATCTATAACTTCTACCAAATCTGAGATTAAACTGATATAATATCATACAAATAAAAGTATTTTTAAAGGCATTGTTTCACTGTTAAATATGTTACTACTATAATATATTAAAATTACTTCAATTTTGTAGAATAATAAAAAAAGAAAGTGATCCAATGTCAGTCTCCAAGAATAAGTTTAGTCAGCCCAGTCAGCGTGGATCAGTAGTTGAGCATCAACATATGAACCAGGAACTCATGGTTAGGTTCCCAGTCAGGGCACATGCTTGTGGGCTCCATCCCAAGTGGGGGGTGTTCAGGAGGCAGCCAATCAATGATTCTTTCTCATCACTGATGTCTCTATCTCTCTCTCCCTTCTTCTCTGAAATCAGTAAAAATATATTTAAATAACACGTTTAGTCAAAGGCAAAAAAAAGCAAACATAAGATGATATTATATTTAAAACATTCATACCCTTCTGTGATTGATGAACAAATACAAAATGTTCATAATTCCTAAAGGTCACTGTCATAACTAGCAACATTATTGACTTTGGAAGATGGCTTTAGAGAAATTAAAGATTATTCCAGGGATGGCCATAAACATAAAAGTTTCTCAAGGTGGCATTGAATTTTGGTTAATTCACCATTAAGAGAATAATTGTCCTCCCATGTAATTTGCATATCTCCTACAATTGTCCTCAGCCTATATAAAAGAATTTTAAGTTAGAACTAACTTGATGCTGTATCATTGCCAATCATAAAAAATAGTGAGACTCTTACCTATCAAAATGTACTAGGTGGTTTTAAAATTATGTATATTTGATACAGCATAACTCTGGAATAGACTCAAGTTCATATAAATTTGAACTATACCTGTTGCCAATAACGAATGTAACATGATTAGTGAAAGAACCAAGCTCTTCTATTAGCCAACACATTCTTCCATTGAGAAGTAGCCATTAGAATTCAAAATATAGGCATAGCTTCAGAGCTGTGGTGGAACTTGAACATGAGTACTTTTGGTATGTAAATTAAAGACTTAAATAATATTAGGCAATGATATAAGAATATGTTACATACATTTATGCATGTAAAAATTTATTTTTATATGTCTATTTTAGTGATTCAGAGGATTCTTATTTTCCATTTCTGGACAATATTTCATGGACCTGTGATCTTGGGATAGGTGAGATATTGCTATAACAGAACATTTCATTTAAAGATATTTAGTTACAATTCCAGGAAGTCATGATGGAGAAAACAGTAACAAATTGCTTGTGAAGAGTACTAAAATATCCCAATACACTTTTCTAAATAGTTTTTCCTCTAAATTGTCAGGAGGGGATTACAGACAAAGGTGGATAAAATCAGTTGGCAGCGAATTGCCATCAGTTTACTGACACTAGCCATTACAAAGTAACCTCAACTATCAGTAAACTAAGCTCATTACATTCCCTCTTCTATCGCCTTCAAATTGTTCCTGAGGCATTGCTTATTCTCTGGACAGCGTTGCCAATACAGTTTAGCTAAGTGTGAGTCCTGCCCGTCAGCTTCCCGGCTCTGTTTTGCTAACAGTTTGGAGAGTAATTACTCCCCAGAGGTTAAGCATGCCTTGTGCAATATGTGCTGAGCGGTCGGACCAGAAATCCTCATAGATCCAAGCCTGGTCTCCTGCCAACTCCAACAGTAGGAGGATTCTTAGATCCTAAAATATTTTAGGTACCAAAGCCAAGCAAGATTGACTGAACGCTTTCCTGTGATTTTAGATTTTAAATGTAATGAAGACCTTGTACATCGTGCTTTACTCTACAAGAGAGAACTGAAAAGCACCATTAACATTTTTGTTTTTAATTTCCCTATGTAATGCAAGCCCCTGGAGATAAGGGATTTCAAGGTGCAGCAATCCTATTGCATTAAATTAGGATATTATGCCAAATAGGAGACAATTGATGCAACTTAATATGGCACACCAGATAGGGATTTCTGCCTTTGACTGTCAACATTTGACCTTTGGTAGTATATAAACAAATAAAATAAATTATCTGAGATCATTTGAAAAACAACAAAATGCATATTTTCATTGAAAGTGTATAGTTAAAACCTACAAAATCAGATGAAACTGACTTTTTGGTCGATATATGTACTAGTATGTGATGTTTTTCTAACAATCTTGAAAAATTCAGTATTTATTTAAAATATGAAAATGGCTCCCTGGCTGGTTTGGTTCAGTGGATAGAGCGTCAGCCTGCGGACCAAAGGGTTCCAGGTTTGATTCCGATCAAGGGCACATGCCCGGAGTTGCGGGCTCAATCCCCAGTAGGGGTTGTGCAGGAGGCATCCAATCAATGATTCTCTCTCATCATTGATGTTTCTATCTCTCTCTCCCTCTCCCTTCCTCTCTGAAATCAATAAAAATAAAATAAAATATGAAAATGGCACATACATTTGTATGAAGAATATAAAGACTTTATTAAAACATTACAGTTGCCGATGTTATGTTAAAATTGCCTTGCTTGAAGTTAGATGCATAAAATACTCCTTTAAGATGTGCCAACCTCAGGCATCAGGCAGGAGTTTGGATTTTCTTTCTGCAATGCATTTTAATATTCTGTCTTGTTAGAAGTGTCCTGTAATTGGTCTAGCTATTTGAGTGATGATGTGTATAATCATGTATAATGTAATGGTAAAGTATTAACAAGCCTGCTTAGCTACAGACTAAGTGTCATCCTCTAATCGCTCTATCTGTAATACATGTAATATTTGAATGTCTTTCTAGTATCTATATCTCAATGGTCTAAACTAGCATGAGTAAGAGAGAGACTCTGAACAATCTCAATACTCTTTAAATCAGTGAAAACATCATGCCCTGACTAAATTTTGTAAAATTTTTATTGCACGTAACTGACATTATTAAATGTTAAGGTAATTAAATGTATAATACACAATCTCAGAAAACTAGAGTTTGGGAATAATAAGCAGCTTTCCAAACATCTGAATTATATAACATTAGTACTGCATAAGAGTACTAGTGACTCACCAAACTCACTGATCATGGGTCATTGGCAAATCTCTATAACTTAAGAATCTCTTATAAATAATAGAGCTACACCATCAATCACTCAGGAATCCAATCATATTTGTTCACCTGTGTGTAAGTTATCTAGGTGATTCTCACTATCAGCATTTTACCAAGTTCATGAATTATTAATTGAATGCTCTACCTCCAATGACTGGTAACAGTGCCATCATGAGATCAATCACAGGACTTTGGGGATTACATAATGAGTTAGTTTAGTATCACAGACTTTTCAATGCACTAAATTATTACTGCATCCATTGCTTCTGTGTGATCATCATCACATGATCACCCCACGAAGCCTTAAAATCCTATAACTGCTTTACTGGAAGACTTGTGAATCTAAACTACACAGCCTTGCTCAATTCCATTTTGTAATATAACATAGCTTTCATGACTGTTATAAAATTAAATAATACAAAAAATAAAATATCACATGATCTCAGTCATTTGTGGAATATAATGAACAACATAAACTGATGAACAAAAACAGATCCAGAGACAGAGAAGCATGGATCAGACCATCAAACCTCAGAGGGAAGGTAGGGGAGGGTGGGGGTAAGGAGGAGAGATCAACCAAAGGACTTGTATGCATGCATATAGGCCTAACCAATGGACACAGAAACCAGGGGGCGTGAGGGCATGAGTGAGGGCTGGGGTGGGGGGCAACAGGAGGATAAGGACACATATGTAATACCTTAATTAATAAAGGGAAAAAATTAAATAATAAACTGTCACTTGGGATGTATGGTATTGTGTACTACTGAACATCAACCCTTCACCCTCCCCACTCCTTTTTCCCCAAATGTAACCTAGGTCTCACCAATTACAAAGTAATGTGTTTTAGGTCCTGACCTTTGTCTATCCTGATTTTGTTATCTTGAGAGCTGGGGATTTTGAGAATCAAAATGTCTTTACAATTTCATAAAACACCCTCGATATGTTTTATTGTCAATGACCTCAGGTCCAATGTCCACATTTTTCACATCTATAATAGTTTAGGATGGCTTATAACTTGAACTACTTAATTACCTTCTTTTTCCCATTCTTTCCATTTTAGGCCTTGTAAAAAAAAAATCTGCATCCACTCTCCCCCTTACACCCCCACAAAGAAACTTATGATGTTATAAGAAAGAGTCTTTTTCCCTTTTTAGGCCGGGTCCTCATATTTGTACATTCCCAGAGGATTGGTTTCCCCCTTCCTTCTCACCCTTTGTCACGTTTTTTGACTTGAGTTTCCTGCTTCTCCCGGACACAAGTGCAGGTTTCTTGGAAATACAAAGAAAAGGTCTGTCTTCTGATACTGGAGACGTCACTCAAGGAGTCTCACTTCTGAGTCCGTGTCTCTAGCTGTAGAAAACAGGCTCTGTAAATATTCTCTGATCCACTGATACCTTAGCAACTAACTTCAGTTACTCTTCTGAGCCATCTATATCTATATCTATAGATCTATAGATCTATATATCTCTATCTATCTTTATCTCTATCTCTATCTCTATCTATCACTAACTCTATCTATATCTATATCTATATCTATATCTATATCTATATCTATATCTATATCTATATCTGCCGGGAGCCGGTCCATCCTTGCTGTTTCAAGGGACCTGGCATATATGGCATACGGTTCTTAATATGTTTGCTCACCTTCTTGGCGCTGTGTTTTAACCAAGGTCACCTCTCCGAGAAAGGTTGAATCCCCAGGTAGGGATTTTCCCCTGAAGTTAGGGAGGGAATAAAACCCCTCAACTAAGTGCCAGGCGGGTAATTAATCCCTTTGACTACGAACAATCATGCTTAAACTACATAATCTTTTCTCCCTGGAATGGAGATAAGAAACGCCCTAACCTTTGTAATAGAGATTGATAGGATTGAATCAACTGGTATAAATACAGTTGTAACAAGACAGAAACACACAGAACTCAGAAGACAGAACTCAGAATCTAGAGACAGAGACAGAACTCAGAACACAGGGCTTGGAAGACAGGACCAAGAGAGACAGCGCCTAGGCACAGAACCTACACAGAACGTTCTCTAGGGACAGAAGAACTTCGCTGGCGAGAGCATGCCGGAGGATCCTGGACAGGGACTGGCCTCAGAGCCTGGAGGCGGAGCCTGGCGAGAGAGCATGGCAGGGGATCCTGGACTGAACCTGACTGCGGAGATTGGCAGGAGAGCCTGACTAGAACCTGGTGACTGGACCTGCCTGGAGAACCTGGACAGAACCTGGCTGGAGATCCTAAGCAGAACCTCTCTGGAGATCGAGACCAGAACTTGGCTGGAGATCCTGGATAGGCTGCTGATCAACTGAACGCTTTCTCCGTGTCATTCCTTCTTCGCCGACTCCGTCCACACCTTTGGGGACCCCTGGACCTGCTGGGGTTGGACCCCGGCATATATCTATATCTATATCTATATCTATATCTATATCTATATCTATATCTATATCTATATCTATATCTATATCTATATCTATATCTATATCTATATCTATCTATCTATCTATCTATCTATATATATATATATATATATATATATATATATATAAAGCCCTAACATGCAAATAGACTGAACAATGGAACAACCGGGACAACTGAACAACTGAACAACTGGTCGCTATGATGTGCGGAACATGGCAGGCAGCAGGCGGCAGAGGGTGAAACATGGTGGGCATAGGCAGCGGCAGGATGGTGGAGCAGGTGAGCAGGGGTGCCAGACTAAGGCAGGGCACCAGTCGCTGTCATCGGGGCAAGCCTCTGGTGGTTACTGAAAACCTTTGCTCCTATGTGCCGCAATCCCTCCTGGCATTCACACTTGCTGCCAGCACCGGAGCTGCCACTCACACCTGCTGCTGGTGCCGGCCCCAATCACTCTGCACCATCAGCAGGTGTGAGCGGGGCCAGCGCCCTCAGCGTGTGGGAGCAGTGGCGGCAGGAGCAGGGCTGCTGGCAGAGAGGGGATCAGGGGCATGGCAGGAGGCTGGGTGGGAGCGCAGAGAATGGGCCGAGACCCGCCCCTGTGCCCACTGCAGCCTCGCAGCCTACAGCTCCTTTCAAGGTGTGTGAATTCGTGTACTGGGCCCCTAGTAGTACATAGAAACTTCCCTCTGATGTGCAGTAATTTAACTTGCACAAAACTGTGGTTCTTGACACTCCCAAATCCCAGACTAAGCCTCCAACCTCTCAGACACTCTAAAGCACCGTTATCCACAGAATACACAATGACTTCATATTTCATAACAAGCTATTTCTTTTTGCTCCTTGGCAACTGGCACACTTCCGGGATCTCAGTAGACTATTCTAGCCATATTAACAGTGTCATCCCCTGAGGTTGGAGGACCATCCCTGAAATTCTCTCAGTTCTTGTTTCTGAACTGTTACTATATTTGATGGGTAATACTTTTACAGAATTTGCCATAAAATATTGGTGCTTATTTAAGTGGTGATACCATCAATTTGGCAGGTAGAAGACCCTGTTATATCTGTTATATAAAATGTATATATTTAGGTAGTTTCCTTTTCAGTTATGTTCCTGAAAGTTACCAGAAATTCATATTTTCAGCAAGTTTTACTAGAAATCCTGGCAATTTAACAGTCTTACTAAATATGTTAGCTCTTGAAGTCCCCTTTGGTGATGCCAAACTCAGGTTGCTCATGTTTATAAAGTAATGTTTATAAAGTATTAGTACTAAATTAAAGAATCCTCTGATGTGGGTATAATGAGATGCTCAATTTGTATAATACATTGAGGCAGCATGGTCAGAATCTGTTGATAAAATCTAATGGAAGTGAAGTCCCTGTATTGATGACCGGGTCTATGGCAACTCTGTTACCTGACCTTGCATGATTATGCTTCTCTTCTCTGGAGCCAGAGATGAGACCAAGTTGTTTTTTCCTTTACCACAGATGATTATAATCTTATATCATGGTACCACCATTCATTTGTTTGATCAGTAAAGGAATAATAAAAAGTAGTGAGATAGAGACACAAAGGGCTTTATAATTTGCACCTCTCCATGGAATAAAGTGAATGAGAGTCAACATACACTTGCTAATGTCATTGATCATTTAATGTGTGCTGAGCTGATCCTTTACATGTTTTAACTAAATTAAACCTCACAACAAATCTGTGAGGTGGTATTGTTAGTTTTTCCCCATCCTATATAATAAAAGCATAATATGCAAATCGACCAAATGGCCAAACAGCAGAACAACCATCTAGATGACCATCCAGATGACCATCCAGGACCATGCTATGACACCCACTGTCACCAGGCCAGCTAAGGTGGGTGTGATGTGATTGGTAGGGGCCCAGTCATTGCCCCATGATTGCCCTGCAGAGGGAGGCCCAGGGCACCTGATGGCAGGGTTATCAATCGGGGGAGCTCCACGATCGCCCCAAAGAGGGAGGTGCAGGCCACCAACCAGTGAGCTGTGGCGGGTGGGCAGGTTCTCCCTCTACAAGGGAAGCCTGAGCCCTGGATGCCGGAGGGAAGCCAGTCCCAGCATCTAGGGGAAGGAAGGCCTACTCTTGCAAGAATTTCATGCATTGGGCCTCTAGTATTATGTAGATAAGAAACTAAAATAAACAAAGTTTAAGTGACTTGTCTAAGTTCATACTGCAAGTAAAGAATAGTCAAAATGCTAACTTGTGTAGTCTTATTCCAAAGAGTTTGAGTAATGCTCACAAGACTACATAGCTAAATGTCTGTGCATGTGTGTGTAAGAGAGGAGGAGGGGAGAGAGAGAAAGAAAGAGAGAGAGAGAGACTGTTGGCATTAAAACATTAATCAGAAAGTTTCAGTGTATCTTCTACTCTTACAATGTTTATTTATCACCTTTCTTATCCTCCTAAAGTGAAAAGAATTCACTGTATTCCTTCTTGCATGTTACTTCCTGTTTGACACAATTACAATGCAATTCATAAGAATAATGAATTCCTACATGGAAAATTTATCATAATATGTGGGTTTGAAAGTGTAAGCCATATAGCTTTAATGCAGTGTTGATCCCATAGGTTGATACAAAAGAGGAAGAGCCAAGCAAACGTAACAAATTAAAATAAATCATTAAATGGGAACAAAGAGCAAAATATAATCTTCTGTTTTTTCTTAGCAGAGTGCTTTATACCATAAACTCAATTAGTTTGAACGGAAAAGAGATTAATCAATTTCTATGAGCTTCAGGTGTTGCAACAGTGACTGAATTGGGGGAAAAAAATGTTCCCAAGAAAGCATCCTCCTCAATGATGTTCCAAACGAATTGCTTGCTGTGTTTGGACTGTCCAGTGCTCTTATTCAACTACTTTCCTATTCTCAGACATTTCCACAATCACACTCACAGCCACATTTATCAGGTGACGTTACTTAATTAAATATTTCATAATAAAACAACGTGATCTACAGGGGAACCTGTCCTAAAGAGAGCCAAGAAGTAAAAACAAATTACTTTTCACATGTAGAGAGGAAGTACATTTAGTGTACTTTGGAGGAGAGAGTAAAGTTACTGGGTAAAGTGCATTGACTATAATAATGCGCAGTCTCCGTTTCCAAGTAACATGATGGAAGAACATGTAAATTTAAAGACATAGAAATGAAAGAAATATTTTAATTGTCTGAATAAATTACAAGTAAAACAACTATATCTGGTGTAGTGGGGAGGAAGAAATTTGGAATTTGAGATACATTAAGAGACTTTGAGAGCAAATATTCACTGCAGTCTTGACTAATTCCCTCTTTTGTGCACAGGTATTATCCTAATGACCCACTGGTTATCTGAATGAGTTTTGTGGCCACATCTAAGAATTGACTTGAGATTTCTTCTCTCTTAATTCATCAAGGCAAGTAGGTGGCCCAAATATAAATGATATACTATGAACATGAGGTTAACAGCAAAGCTAAACTAATATTTCAATTAAAATATATGTATTACAGAAGGTGCTTAATATTTGCTGTTTGAATTAATTAATACTTTCTCACAGAACATATCTTTCCTTACATTGTGTAGCTCGACATTTTTAATATGGAAAATGTTTTTATTTCCTGGAAATTATGCTTATAAAATTATTCTTATAAAATTTGAATACTGAGTACATCAAAGCTGTGCAACACATAATTTGTGATTTTTAATGCATTCACAGTTCATCAAATTTTTCATCTTTTCATTTTCATGAATGGAAGAAATGTATTATTTTAGCTATTTAGTTTCAAATTTCATTTGCCCTTCTAGATGAAGCGCAGATTGAAATTCATAAAGATAAAGATTGTGTTTACTTTTTGAGGTGATTAGTTAGTAGTTATACAGAACATTGCCTTCAAAAGATCCAAATAAATATTCAAGATAACAACCGACAAGAAAAAAAAAAACAGTTCAGTGAAGACCCAGTTAAGGATGGAGTTTAAGAGATATCCCCAGCATAATGTTTTTCCTCTCAGTTTCATACCACACAATCACATAATTCCAAGGCTTAATCCTTTTCCCATTGGGGTGAACATTATGTCAAGAATAAAATTAACTCAAATCCTACCTGAAGATCAGGTGAAAATATGATGTTAAGCAGACCCAATGGAGGTGCTGTCCGGCTTCATGGGGTTTCAAGCTGATAAACAGAGAAAGCATGTAAAATAGCTGATTGTATAAAAACCTCACAAAAAAGGGTGGGGCAACTGTGATGATTAAACTGAAGTTAAGAAGACCAGGAATAAGTTGATGTGATAGGCTGTGTAGGTGGGGAAGGCAAATTGTAGAACACAGACTAAAATGAGATCACCTTTCATTTGTTATATTTGTTTTGGTGTCTTTTTAAAAAATTCTCATGGAAATTATTTTAACCTTTTTGTATTGTTATCCCTTGTAATGTCATCGCTTGTAACTGTTACAACCCTGTTTGTTATCATCATCATTTGTAAATTCAAGCAATAATTGACAATCTCATTAGAGAATTAAGTCAGATAGTACATGAAAAAAGCCCAACCCATTTTCCAATTTAAATCATTTATAAATGGTAACAACCATTATTACTACATAATAAACTTATTTCAGAATGTATCTGATTATTAACAAACTATCATCCAAATGCAGCATTCTCTTATAAAATATATCTTTTTTCTGACAAAAATTGGCAAGATGTATTAAATCAAATTGTCTTTACAAGATTGTAAAATATGTAAATTGTTCTCCTTCCACATCAGAAATCTCCCTTCTTGCTCAGTATCATTTCATGAAACGTTGTCAAACCGTATGCAATTTCATCCCATCATTTTGTTCTATTTGACCAATCCCAATGTTGATTACACAGAGTTTTTCTTAATGATTGTCTCATTTTTCTTCATTTTTCTTTTGCTGATATAGATTTGATTTTGGTGCATTCCCATCATTACCCATTGCTTTACTGAATCTACTCCTGTTGGTCAAGTCTGCCCTCCTCAGTGAGTCCACAGCACTCTGACTCTATCTGATATCACCATTATTTTCTACTCAAGGCTTATTTACCTGAATCATCTTTACTCCTTTTGAATTTGAGTCTCCACCCCCCACATTCTACCTCCTTTATCCTTGTTCTTATGTTTTGCAAAAGTTAGTGTTGACACTATCTAATTCAGCCCAGTGTTAATGTTGCAATGAGCTGTGTGGAACATGTAGTGAAGTCTTTGAACACTCTTGCAATTAATTTCTAACAAGCATGATTTTGGTACACATGTTTTTTAAGCACAGACTATACTTAACTAAAGGAAACTCCTGCTAGCTCTTCAGTGGATGTTGCAATGTGTTCCCACAGTGAATGGTATTTTATTACTTCACAGGAGAGGGCAGCATTCCACACACTGGGTTCTCCTCTGTATTCCATCAAAGAGTGAATTAGATCTATCCTAATTTTAATGCTTGTATTATTCTGATATAACTAATAATGAATACATTTCAAAACACCATATTCAATGTCTGTAACTGCTACTAGCAAACTCTGTGTAGAACTTTTTAATTTTAGAGTTTCAATGAGCTGTACATGGCATAAAACCGATAGTGAAGTCTTTGAGTATTCTTAGAATTAATTAGTAGCAAGTGGGATTTTGGCAAATTTTTTAAAAATATATTTTATTGATTTTTTACAGAGAGGAAGGGAGAAGGATAGAGAGTTAGAAACGTGGATGAGAGAGAAACATCAACCAGCTGCCTCCTGCACACCTCCTACTGGAGATGTGCCCACAACCAAGGTATATGTCCTTGGCCGGAATCGAACCTGGGACCTTTCAGTCTGCAGGCCAATGCTCTATCACCGAGCCAAACTGGTTAGGGCTGGCAAATTATTTTATAGAACACTACAGTTAGCTAATGAAACTCCTACTACTAGTGAATGTTTCTATATTCTATGACAATAAAGAGCATTAACATTAAAAAAAAAGTTAGTGTTGAAAGGTTTGTTGAGACTAACTTGACCATAACATTTACTATGCAGCAAATGGGATCAGGGGAAGTTTTCAAGATTTCTCTGTTTTTCAGTCATCTTCTAGACCCCTGGGAGATGCTCAAGCAATCTTTTCACATAGGCAAATATTTTTGTAAGTTATGAAAAACTAGAATATTTTCAGATCTAAGAAGACTGTTGAGTCATTCCAACGTCCCCATCATCAGTACTCCTTGAAAAACCATGGTGTTCATGTAGAACACAATATCATGGTTTTGATCTAGTGAGAAAAGAGTAAAGAAAAATGATTACTTCTCTTCTGGTTGTACTGTTTCTAGTTTTGTGGTCAAATGTATTATTGAATTATCTTAAAGTAACCACTGGGAAAATAATTCCAGAATATTTTACCATGCCCTTCCAAGATCCTTTGTGAAATGTGTAGGGCTCCTAGCAAAGGACCTTTCCTCCATTCCTGTTAATTATCACTTATTGGAGCAGTCCACTTGGCAAGAAACTCAGTGTGACCTATGGCTAAGGAAGGAAAAAAGGAAGGAAGGAAGGAAGGAAGGAAGGAAGGAAGGAAGGAAGGAAGGAAGGAAGGAAGGAAGGAAGGAAAGAGAGAGAGAGAGAGAGAGAGAGAGAGAGAGAGAGAGAGAGAGAGAGAAGGAAGAGAGAGAGAGAGGGAGGGAGGGAGGGAGGGAGGGACAGAGGGAGAGAGGAAGAAAGAAAGAAAGAAAGAAAGAAAGAAAGAAAGAAAGAAAGAAAGAAAGAAAGAAAGAAAGAAAGAAAGAAAGAAAGAAAGAAAGGAAAGTAGGTTTCATTTTCTTTGGCTTCATGAACTTACCAGAAATTTTGTAGTATTTATCTAAATAAATTTAGGATTTATTTATCTCTATCTTTTGGATTTTAATTTTCTCATTAATTTTAACAAGTCCCCCTTCTTTTCTTCTAGTGAGACAGAAAGCTTTCTCTCAATTAATTTCTCCATCAGTTAGTGCTTGATAATGTATGTTCTACCCTTTTATGAATGGTTCAAAGAAAAGAGAATGATTTCAACCAGAAAACCAGACATATTAGAATTGTGATTCATATGCTATAAATCATTTAATTCATGTATCATTAACTTACCAAGTGAACTGCATCATGAAATATATTTTTCTGCAATGAAGTTAAAAATTTTTACTTATGCATTAATCAGATGTTAAATTAAATGTAAAAGAAAATGAATCTCTGATAGTATTTGAGGAATAAGCCACGTGATGTTAAAATGAGATTATTTCAATACATAATTCTATGAATATTTCTAAAAGTGGTTTATGATTCTCATGCATTGAGGTGCACATACGATTCAAGGGCACGTTTTAAAATTCAGATTCCAGGACTCAATCTAGAGATATTATTCCAGGTCTGAAGAAAGCATAAGATACATAGATTCTTCATAAAAAACAACAACCAGTAGATATTCAAATTTGTTCTCACTTTGCAAACAACTTATATTATATGTCCTCCACACATTTTTTCAGGAAAAAAATGCATAGTTTTAATGAGAGATGAAGCTTTCATTATTTTCTTGTGTACCCAATGAAATGGAAGCCAGAGCAGCAGTACACCTGTTTTCTTAGTATCTTAGTAAATGATTCACTTGAATAAACCTGACCGCAAGGCTCAGTCTGACATGCTTTAGGATCCTGACCCTTTTATTCTTCCATATGCTTTGTGGAGTTGAATATAAACAATAGTTGTCTTTCTTTTAACTTTTACATAACCCTTGCCCCTTGGATTTGGAGGAACACTTGCTCCTTGTCAGGTCCACAGAACCTAACAAATTGCCAAAGAATACTAATGACAAAGATGTGGCGTCTTTTCCCATGTTCCTCACTTGTGGGTCAGTAGAGAAAGTCAGACCATCGTATTTCATTCCCCACCACCTCACTGCTCTCTTATTCACGAATGCTGTCACAACAGGTTTTGCACTAACTCTGTCACTTTCCAACAGTATTTTCAAAACATCCTCATTCCACCCTTTTCTGAATACTCTGCTCCTCTGAAGCTCACGCCCTCACCCATTCTTCACAAGGGCATCATAGAGACTATTAATTTTCACTCGCTAACATGTTGCTTTTGGATTCCCACTATTCCTATTCACTTCTCAGTTCTTCCCTCAACTGGGCTGGGTTCCCAGGCTACATGACTAGCTTACCTAGAACCACATCTTCTCACAGCTTTGACCTCCATCCCACTGCATTTCATACACCCATTTCCACTCAGAGGCTCTGGCACTTGTCCTCACCTGATATGCTGTCCTCTTGGAATTCCAATGCCTTTCTATCTAGACAGAAATACTTATCATCAATCCTCTTGATTTTACTTGTTATAAAGACCAAACTACATAAAATAATTATAAAATTTGAGAAATATAAATAAAACAGATAGAAGCGAGTTAGGCTTCAAGAAGATGAATGTATAATGTATCAGAAAATAAGAATTCTCAATAATCCCAAATAATAAATACTTCTCATTCAATGCTTTTGGCATCAAATAATATTCTTGCATTATTTTAATCTTTATGAAAGTATTAAATGTTAATTTTATGGTAAAACTTGGAATATGTTACATGCATTGAAAAGAATATATGTTCTGTACTTGTTCACTACAAATGTCTAGTAATTCCAAACATACTGTCATGGATCTTCTCAAAGATAGAATCTCACATTTTGTTAAAATTCTAAGTAAAAGCTCCCCTCCTTTGAGAATTGTCCTTTCAAGTTTGTTTTAAAACCTATATGGCTAGATTGAAAATCAAGAGCTTTTGTTTTCCCAAGCCTGTAGTAAAAAGTCTAGAAGATCATAATTCTTCATAATCAAGGACAGAAATATAAAAGAATAATCTTCAAGTCATATAGTTATAGCACTTCATATTATTAAGCAGTTATTCTCTTCTAAGAGCTATCCTGATTCTTTTATATGCCTAAACTTGATTTTATCAAACCTCCAATTACCTATTCAATATTTTCAAATAAATGTCTCCCTGATGTTTCAAACTTTATACACTTGAACCAAAGAGTTTGAATTGTATCACCAAACCTTCCTCCCTCATGCCCCAATTACTACAGCATTAAATGATACCACAATTCACCAAGTATTTATGTCATCACTCAAAGTCAACAGCCCTCTCTCAGTATATATTAGAATAAGTAGAAATTTAAAATTTTAATAAGGATACAAATGATTTGAACTTTGGTATCACCAACTGAACTAACTGAAACATTAAACATTCAATTATTTAATGCAACAACAAACATATATCTCATAGACATTTCGCTGAGCAAATGCAGCTTTAGACAAAGATTATTTATTGGATGATTACTATTTTCAGAAATTCTAAAACAGACATGATTAAACTACTGTGATGGAAATTAGAACAGTGCTTTCGATTTAAATAGCTTCTTCTTTCCCTGTAATATCTCTTGTATAAAACTGGAATTATATTTATTGGATTTACTTAAAGGAAAATAACTGCTAATAATCAATTTTAAAAACTGTACTTTATTATTTTCTAGTCACTTGAAATTATGATTTATGCATGTCCTGTAGAAATGGCATTGATAAAGACCAAAATAAGCAATTAGATACCCATATTTCATATCTTTGCAAGATAGGAAACAAAAGCTTTTTTCTGAGTAATATAATAAGTTATGAGAAGATTTTAATTATGTGGAATGCTAGTTAAGAAAATGGGCAAGAAATTATTTCATATAGTTTAAGTATCCAGTTTTCATTATGTTCTAAATTTTCAAGAAGAAATAGCATTTCTAAATAAGGACAATTTCTTCCTGTCTGTATAAGAGTTAAATAATATATTTTAATGTAAGTAAAATTGCTCTTAAAGAAATGGTTATATAAGATTGGTGTGTAATTAAATGGAAATATTAAAACTGAGAAAAAACTTGCCAGGTTTTTGAACAGTTTTAGACCCCCTGTCTTGTTTGCAGAGTAATTTGGCATCTTGCATGAGCTGAGAACAGCATTTGGAATGTATGTGTATAAACTGTGAAGGTTTAGATTGACAACATGCATGATGACATGTCAAGAAATATTTGCAAATATTTCTGGTGTCAGCACATTTCAGATTCAAATAAGGATTTGTCTGGCATAAGACCATTTATATGTAAACTAGTAAATAAGATGGAAGGAGAAGAAATAAATGTCATGAGCTTTTTCACCCACTGCTGTATTTCAGAATAACCAGTAAATGCCCTGTACTAAATGATCACTATCATACAATTAAAAACAAAGCAAAAACCCTCACAGAACATTCCGGCTGTCTGACTAGGCTAAAATAGGCAAGAAGAGATTTCAACCTCATGGCTCCTAACCGTATATGTTTTTGAAACATGAGTTATATTCAAGATCATTAGTGTCATTAAGATAGAGTATCAAGAGACATAAATTACTTTATTACAAGTGAGGAGGAGAAAAATATCACCACGGATGAACTTGCTGAAATTCTCTCTGTAAAAAAGGGCATGAGCCCAGCAGATGTGGCTCAGTGGTTGAGTGTCAATTCATGAACCAGGAGGTCACAGATTTCTGGTTGAGGCACATGCCTCGGTTTTGGGCTTGATCCCCATTAGGAGGGTGCTGGAGGCAATGATCAATGATTCTCATCATTGATGTTTTTCTCTCTCCCTCTCTCTTCCTCTCTAAAATCAATAAAAATATATTTAAAAAATAAAAATAAATGGTCCAATTGCTTGGTTGCTTCTATACAGAAGTTCGGTTACATTCTGAGCCAATGGGGGCCATCCCACAGATCAGATAAAGGGCAGGCTTAAATGGATTGGAACATACACTTTCTGATGAGAGAGAACTAGGGTCACCCCAGACTCAGCTACTGAATTCATCTGAGTCTTACTTTCCTTAATAACAATATACCTACTGTGCAGATTCGTTGTAAAATAACAGATAAAGAGGATTATGAATATTTACTGCTATGTGGAAAGTGTTCAATCAGTGGTTGCTGCCTCAGAGGCTTGTTGCCAAAGAGCAAAGGAAGATTAAGGTTTCAAAAAAGTGTTTGAGGCATGGAACCCTTTTCAAGTGGTTAATTCTGTGATACTGGGTAAGTCATACAACTTTTTGCTCATGTAATTGAAGGGAATAATGCATGAAATCATTTTTATACTTTATGGGAACCTGAAGTTGTTTATAATATACTACATAATGTATACAGTATGTAGAAACTCACCATATTTTTCTAGGGACAATATTTCCAGAACAATGAGCTATTTTTTATGACAAATGTTTTCATGACTAGGTGTTTGTTTGTTTCTCTGTTGTATTAGAACCTTCATTTCTCCTATGAATGAAGCATGTTATGTTTTACCTGTGATAATTTTTCTCCTAAAGGTATAAAACTTTAAAAAAAAGTATGCCCAGCCAGTGTAGCTCAGTGGTTGAGCATTGACCTATGAATCAGGAGGTCATGGTTCGATTCCCAGTCTGGGCAATTGCCCAGGTAACAGGCTCAATCCCCAGTGTGAGGAGTGCAGGAGGCAGCTGATCAATGATTCTCTCTCATCATATCTCTCTTTCCCTTTCCCTTCCTCCTGTAAAATCAATAAAAATGTTTGTTTTAAAAACAATAAATAAATGAATAAATGAATGAATGACTGAATGAATGAATGAATGAATAAATAAATAAATAAATAAATAAATAAATAAATAAATAATTATCTGCAAAAATAAGACTGCTATTGTAACAGGGAATGAATACCCTATACTTATATAAAGCTACCCATACTAATCTTAGTAAATGTTAAACCTAGCTTGCTATTCTAACCTGATATTGCCTTCTCCAAACTAGAGCTTACATGCTAAAAGTTTCTTTTCTAAGTATACTTTACTAGAATCGGCGGTTTCAGTGCCTGTGTATACCTAGAGCAGCCTGGCCTTTAAAGCCCTAGCTAACTCCAGCTTCCCAGATACAGAATCCACTGACAAAAAGCCAGATGGCCAACTCAAGGGCACTGACCATGAAAATCCATATGGCAACCAGCAAGGACACTGCCTGCATAGCCCCTCCCCCTTGTCTCTGTTCTGCTTTCCCTCTCCCTCCTTAATAAAAACCTCTGTCTGCTCAGAGTTGTTAAGATGGGCTTTGGTACAAGTGTCCCCCATCTCCTCAGGTGCTTCTCACCAGCACCTTCTCACCAGCACAAGTTTGGCTGTTTGGAGGCAGCAGTAGAACCTGGGTGCAGTACACTATCCCTCCATTTCTGTGACAGGAGTCTAACTTCCATAGACACCAAATAGCAATACAAATGGCCTAATCTCATTGAGCAATCTCCTTTTAAAAAAATATGTATATTTTATTGATTTTTTTATGAGAGGAAAGGAAATCGATAGAGAGTTAGAAACATCGATGAGAGAGAAACATTGATCAGCTGCCTCCTGCACAGTCCCTACTGGGGATGTCCCCGCAACCAAGGTATAGGCCCTTGACCGGAATCAAACCTGGGACCCTTGAGTCTGCAGGCTGACACTCTATCCACTGAGCCAAACAGGTTAGGGCAAGCAATCTCCTTTTAATGTCCTCACTTTTCCACTAGCTCGCCCCACTGCTTAAAAACTCGCCTGCATTTTGTCTCAGTATAGTTGAGTCCAAAATCTCTCCCCTAGTGCAATAGTATTGAACCCACTGGAATAGTCTTGAGTAAAAATAAAGTTTCCCTTTATACCAGTATGGCAATTAAAAAAACACACACAAGTATTCTTTATACAATAGCCCTATGCACTAACTGCCACTTCCTCTCCCTATTGTCCTACTTTATTCTTCTCGACAGCATTTCACCATCTGACATATGATATATGTATTGTTAGTATAATTTCTGCTCCCTACTATCACATACAACAGCCTTTATATTTTTTGTGTATTATATTTATAGTCCCTTGGAGAATACCTGGAACTCAGTAAGTAAAAAAATGAATGAAAGTGTCATGCAATGGCCTATTTTAATCCCCCTTAGTCTGAAATTTAAGGAAAGGACCTTTGGACTTGTAACTACATAAGATATTCTTCAGAAAGGATTTTTATGCTTTCATTTTCTTTTCCTTTATTACTGATCAAACCTAATATGTTCTATAGAGTGAGGTAACAAAAGGAGTGATTCCTGCTTTGAGGCTTTTGAAATAATATATAAAACACACTAGAGAAACAGTAGATAGAGAATATATCTTTTTAAAAAGAGCTTAAACCATGGTAGAAAATAATAAAGCAATTATTGTAACCATAAAATCCTTTTCCATGCTAAATTGCCATTTCTCCACAAAACCAAAGATAAAATCTATGAAGAAATTAAGCATTTTAGTCCAATTTGTTTGTTTTAATGTTACAGATATGTTGATTCCAATCCTTGATTGAGTTTCCCTCTTTATTTTGGCCACCAGAAAACAAGAACAACCAATTAGCCAATCCCTCACAGTTGTATAGGGGACCTATTTCTCTGAGGCAATTTTATTCCAGTTTTTTGTTATTGTTCTTTCAACCTCATTTTTCTCTGTAAAATGAGTCAGGTAGTATGTAAATAAGCATAAAATAAAATAAAAACCACTATTTTGTCTACATAAACTTACTTGCTCTTAAAATTATTAAATAATATTGTATTAGCTATTCCTTAGTAATATTAACTAGTAATGTTTTGTGATTTTACTCTAATGAGTAGGAAGCTTCCTGTATGCTTTCTAGGTTGGCATTCTGCTCTGCTTTCAAACTAAGTAATGCAGCAGTGCGCTGGTACTATATCAAACCAAAGATGGAAATAATCTATCTGCCCAGAATAAAAATATTAATGTATTATCTGGAAAAGAAAATTAAATAGTGTGGCAATAAGTGAGATTAAAATTAACATAGTATTTTTTTTCTTAAAAAATATATTTTATTGATTTTTTTACAGAGAGGAAGGGAGAAGGATAGAGAGTTAGAAACATCGATGAGAGAGAAACATCGATCAGCTGCCTCCTGCACACTCCCCACTGGGGATGTGCCCACAACCAAGTTACATGCCCTTGACCAGAATCGAACCTGGGACCCTTGAGTCCGCAGGCCGGTGCTCTATCCATTGAACCAAACCGGTTAGGACGAACATAATATTTTATTGAATAGAATTCAAAAGACACAAAAAGTATTAGTCTAAAACATTATAAAGAGTCCTAGCCCATTTGGCTCAGTGGATAGAGCATAGGCCTGTGGACGGAAGGGTCCTGGGCTCGATTCTAGTCAAGGGCACATGCTTGGGTTGTGGGCTTGATCTTCAGTGTGGGGTGTGCAGGGAGCGGCCAATCAATGGTTCTCTTTCATCATTGATGTTTCTATCTCTCTCTCCCTCTCCCTTCCTCTCTGATAGCAATAAAAATATTTTTTTCTAAAAAAGAAGGATATTCAGGTGCCCCCTAAGAACTCTGACAACGTGTCCCCTGAGCTCTATAGGGGGTGGGGGAAGCATGATTGAATTAGTTTATGACAAGTAGAATATTTGTTCATGGACTAATACAATGAAATAAAAGAATAGAAAGAGAAAAAGGAGGATGACAGGAAGGATACAAGAATGAAGGAAAGAAGGGATGGAGGAAGAGAAGAAGGGATGCGAAGTTTGTAGGCAGAGAAGAAAAATTATACTAAGTAAATTCAGAAAAGCACCTGGCAATGTAAATGAAGACAAGCAGGTGCACTCTTTCCTGCCTAAATGAGGCTGTCACGGATAAAGGTTTTTTTCCTACTTCATTTTATTGTCAGGGTCATGTCCATAACAATAAGCAGTTGGACAAATTGACAAATTTATCATTTTTGACATTCAATTTTCTGGATCCCTTTTGCAAAGCCATGCTTAAGTTGTGAAGAGATTTTAGTATGAGAATAAATTGATTATGATGTTTTATAGATATTTATGTTGGCTTGCTAGTATGTTTTTCCGCTTTAAAATCTGGTGTTGTGGTCCTAAATTTTCTAGGAAATATTTGGATATACTGTAGATGACAGTAATAACCATGATTAAAATAACTGGAGATCATATAAAATTGTACACTTAGAATACTGAGGTAAGCCCTAGTCGGCTTGGCTCAGTGGATAAAGCGTCAGCCTGCGGACTGAAGGGTTACCAGTTTTGATTCTGGCCAAGGGCACATGCCTGGGTTGTGGGATTGATCCTCAGTAGGGGGCATGCAAGAGGCAGCCGATCAATGATTCTCTCTCATCAATGATTCTCTCTCATCATTGATGTTTCTATCTCTCTCTCCTTTTCCCTTCGCCTCTGAAATCAATAAAGAAATACGTGTTTTTTTGTTTTTTGTTTTTTTTTTAAAAAGAATACTGAGTTAAAGTGGAAACCACTATTCATCTTTGTGAGTGTACTGGATATTTTTTTAAAATATTTTTATTAAGAGAGGAAGGGAAAAGGAGAGAGAGAGAGAGATATCAATGATGAGAGATAACATTGATCAGCTGCCTCTTCTATGTCCCCTACTGGGGATACAGACTGAAACCAGCCATATGCCCTGACTGGGAATCAAACCATGATATCACCAAGTGAGTAAGTTTTAATGCACAACTACTTCTCAAGCCTTTATTTGTTTCATGTTTGCTAATGTCCAGGTGATCACAGAGATTTGCAAGGAAATCCCAGAGTTAAAGGACAGAGACATAAACTCAAATTCTCTTTGGAGGGAGTAAAAAATTCTGGACACGTTTACAATTTACTCAAATTCCACCAAAGTGCTCATAACAGAGTAAGCAGGTATAACAAATGCCACTATCTCATTCAGACACATTTGTGGATCATTCAACAGAAACCTATGGGCTAAGTCCTAAACTGCATTACATGGGATGTGCATTTGTCTTGGTCCCTTCCTATATGCCCTATGCCTTCTCCTAATTTCTCCTTCTACTTCATAATCTTTAAATCAAGGAAAAAATTTAAAGAAACTCCTTCAAATTTCCCCAACTAACTCTGCTTTATTTAGCGAAATAAAGAAATCCCCCTTAAGTTCATATTTTGATCCTCCAATCTTCTCACCGGTTCCAGGAATTTCCCATCTTCAAGGAAATTTGAGGCATGACTGCAAGGTAGTAGTCTACTAAGCAGCAATAATTTTAATGAGAAGCGGACAATCAAGATGAGCAATTGTGTGAAGGGATCACCTTTCAGACCTTGTACAGGAACAGGCAGCACTTGGCCAGGGAAGCAATCATTCTAATGTCCTGCTTCCACTTTGGAAAGCATATGTTAGAGGATAGGCCTCTTCTTTAGTGAGGGAACATGATAAAAGAACCCAGTGTTAATAGGTCTACGTACAAACAAGGTACTATCTTTTAAAGAATTTTAGGTAATGATTTCTATCAAGTACTATGGTATTATTATGGGATTGACTACTCCTGGCTGACCTTCAAATACATCATAGATGAACACAGACCCAAAGGACCTGGCTTACCCTGTGCTGTCAACGGACAGCGCCCCTCTGAGCCCAGATCCCAGTGTGTCCTTCTTCCCCTTTTCCCAGCCCAGAGCCTGGGTGGTGCAAGGAGGTGAGCCTTCCAAATACATGAGGCACAGGATAAAGAAGGCAGCCCTCATTTCACCACTTTGGGCAGGATTATTCCCAAAGCTATTTGAGGTGCAATGCCAATGAATGAAGAGCTGTCAAAAAAAAGTGCTTATTAACTTGATTTTCTCTCATACATGTGGATGTCTACGTAGGAGAGAGAAAAATAATTTTCATTTTATTATATATATGATAATAATAAAGATGTTAAGAAGTAAATGATGATATATTATTAAGTCCATATTGCATAGTAGAAAATAGGTAAAGCAGATAAAACAATCACTAAATTTCTTTAGCCTTACCTGAATTAATTTCTGGAGTTTTATTTTTTGCGTGTGTTCACAATCAATGTACATATACAATGCACTAGCTTATGTTTTTTGAAATTTAACAAATTATAAAATCTTTCTCACTTATTAGTTTTCAAAATTGCCATCTAAATGATTGTGCAATTTATTATTTCTAGAGCTGGTTACCAACAGTTCCTTAAAATAACATGACTCACAGCAATGACAAATGTGACACTACCAATTCCGTAGGGATTCATTACAGACGCGATTTTTCAGGGGAGGAGACGATATGCAGAGTTAAAAAGTGGAATAAGATTAGGTGAAAATAGCCTCTCAGTTTATTTTGATACACAGGCTCATAAGGGATGGGAGAGTATTTTTCTAAGCATTTCCCTGCTATCGAATGTGAGAATACATCATAATTTCTGCTCGTGTGTACTTCTGAAAATTTACTATTTTAAATTCTTCTGTTGAAGTAAACATACAAAACTGCATACTTTAATACCATACTTTAAATTTGGGGCTTAATTTCTGAGAATAAATTCCCAGGCATTAAAATGCCGGGTCAAAAAGAAGGAGTTTTGATTGCCTTTTTTTTCCCCCTTCTATTTTTCAGCTTTATTGCCTACAAGTACTATACCAAGCACAAATACTTTGCTCTAGTTTAATGCATGAATAAACATCAGATAGCTACCTGGAGGCATCAACATTAACATTTGTTTTATTTCTTTTCTAGCATTGTAGGCAAAATTGGTACCTTGAGGTAGCTTCTATTTCTTTAATCACTGTTGCTTGTAGGAGCAGAACACATGATTTAGGCTTAAGCCAAACAAAACAGTGTACTCCTCATGTTCAGAGGTTGGATGAGAGATCAGAATACAGTGGATCTATCAGCACATGCCAGCACTGTTCCCCGGGATGCTAGAATGGAGGCACTTGCTATTTGTTGTGAGTGACGTTGGCTAAAGATAGCCCTTGAAGCTGCTATCAGTCATCTGAAGGCTAAAAGGAAAGAGCCGGCCTGAGGCGAAAGAAAAGGCAAAGTGAAAAGTGATGAAAAAAAATTGAACAAGATATTCTCTGTCCATCTGGGCTAATAAACTAAACAGACAATGTAACTTAACGTAAAAGTAGTTCCTTTGTTTGCACCATTTTTATGCATTGCATTTCTGTATTTGCTCTTTAAACTCTCAAAAGATATGAGGCAGAATCACTGCCATATTTTTTGCTGTGGACTTTGGGGTTAATTTGGGGTTTTATTTTATAATCTTTAACATTTAAAATGGTAGTGTTGAGTAGAGTTGAGTGATAACTTAAAAAGCAGAATTGATGCATTTGGAGCATATGTTTTTAAAGACAAGAATCCATAGAGTTGACTTGGCTAAATATTTATTTTGTTTTATCTCCAGCTTTAGCATCAGAGAATAACACTGTTGTGGGGGCAAAGAGAGGACTGGAAATATATCAAGAGAAACAAATGACATAGTCTGTGTAAATTTGGTAAACATTTCATTCTTTGAGGTTGTAGATATATGAATTTTATAGAAGTCATATTATCTCCAAATGTTCAACTTGAGGTTAGTGACTAGACTCCCACTTCAGCCTTGTGCCCTCCTGTGTGGCATTCAGTCCACTTTGCCAGGATCATGGCAAAAACTGGAAATGTCATATCTCATTTTATGTTACTTATGTGTATATATATATATTTGTCTCAAGGGCTTTAGAGTCCATCTAGACTAGTGGTTTCTGCCTGTCTTGTCCTCAATAACCCTTTTGCAAACCCATTGAAGGCAGTGGCACTGCCTGGCACCTCAGGTGGAAGGCTTTAGCAAAAAAAATACTGGCCATCTACCTGCTTCCAAAGACAACTCAGTTAAATAGTGAACAAATTAAATACATTTTCCTTCCTGATATATAGAAATGCTGTAGCATCTATTGAATATAAGTATAGAGACACTCCTGTAACATGTTTTCACTGATTTTTACATTTAATTATGAGAATTTCATAAACCTTCTTCCACTTACCCATGTACCCCAAGATAAAAAGGTCAGATCTTTACTGAGGCAGCTAAGGACCAGATGTGTGAGATGGCATGACTAAAATCACATGGAACCGCAGAAGGTAATGGAAGATCTAAAATTACTCTTCCCATCTCCTCAATCTCATTCTAGTTTTCCTTCAAAGTCTTAGTTATGAGTAAACCTCCAGATATGCCTATAGATTGCATGAACAAAATCTAATCTCTAAATACCTATTAAAATGGTGATATAATTTATTATAGAAAATGAATAGAATAATCACAATATATATTTTCCAAAGGATTATTTGTCATTATATTAGAAATTTTCTGAATATTTCTTCATATTTTGCTTTTTAAAATTATTTTTAACAAAACACCAATATTCTTAATTCACTTAGATGTAATGCTAAAAGATTTAGTTCATAAAATAACATTGACATTATTTTCTCTATTGGTAAAGTTAAAAAAAATTATAATCCATTATTGCCAATTTTCCCTAGAATTAATTAACACAAGAGTCTTAAATATGCCTTTCTATACTTTTAAAAAATTACAACTTTATTTTTATAGCAGTTTTAAGTTCATAGAAAAATTGAGCAAAATTTCCAGAGAGCTTCCATGTTTCCCCTGGCCCCACATGTGCAGAATCCTGATCCCATTATCAACATCCCACACCACAGTATGTTTCCTATACATTTGAAATTTTAAAAAAATCATGTATCTCAAGGAAAACAAAAATTTGTAGAACATAAATTTGTGAAAGAAAACCAACTCATAATATAGTTCATATATTCAAAGCAACCTTTACCAAGAAATTACCACATAGTACTAAGAAGCTTTATGAAAATTCTAAAGCATTTGAAAGAGATAGTCATGGGGAAATAAAATGAGTGATTTTTAGAAGAAACAATTTTGAATCGTAAGGGACACAATCACTCATTTTTTGTCTTGTGTTGGGAACTTCCATAAATATTCTAGCTATACTACATTGCTATGTACTTACCTTGTACCTTAGCGTTGTCTTCATTTTTTAAAAAATATACAGAATGAATATTTTAAATTGCAATAATATCGCCATATTTATCATAAAGTGTTTCTGTTTAAATATAAAAAAGAGCCTTGTGCCTTTCTGACTTGTCACCTTCAGTAAGAGCAAAAGTTGTTTGTGGTGAATGTCACTAACACGACCTTAACATACTAATATTGCATATTCATTTCTTTAACCTTTTGTCTTCCTGGAACCAACCTATGCCCTTCTAGCTTGAGAATATATACCCAACATTTCATAGTCTTGATTTAGAAATGAAAACAGTAACAAACATTAATGTATCTTCTGAGAATGAATGGATTTGAAATAGAAGAACTGATGCAGAGGGATATCCTCAAACCCTCATAGGAACTTTGGTCAGGAATCTTCCTTCACACCCACTCACATAGGAAAGTAAATTCCCCTCTAGAAGAAAGGGTTGTTTCCAAGGTTACTCCCAAATTGTCATTGTTTCATTGCATGTTCATGAATATTAAGAGAATTTATCCATGTTAAGCATTTAGAAATGATATATGATATAGTAAGCATTAAATAAGCATAACCTTTATTGTTAATATTTTTATTAATTACTTTCGCTATTATTTTGATGTAGAAGTGTGCATATAAGTTTAATAATTTAAGGATTATATAAAATATTGTTTCACTACATATTCACTATATACAATTTTATAGATAAATATGAATCTTTCATATGTTTATTAATCTTAAGTATTTTACTACTGCATCGACTATATAAAATTTACTGGAAATTCTGAAATAATGTCTAAAAATGGTTGGGTATAACCTATAAACTGCCTATAATATCATTATTCTATACTTCTAAATTTAAAGTACTAAATTCTGTAACTCTAAGACACAAGGCCCCTGTCATTTATAGAAAAAGAACAGTCTCTTACTCCAAGTCTAACTCCTCACAGAGAAGTTATCTCCATGCTGGGTAAATTGTTTTTACTCTAAATCACAGCAGCCACATGATCAGAGCCAAAGTTTTCACTACAAAGGATTTATCTACATAGAATAAAAACTAATCAAATTAACATTAATGAATATATTAGTATTTGCCATGGCTCTATTTCTGTTTCATTCATGAAGAGCTAACAATGCCTTGATCAACTGTGTTTTTTAAATGACATCCTTAATCTGCATAATAATCATCTGCTTCCCTCATTTTTTCTCATCAATGGGAAGTTTAAATTCGGAAATGAAATTTTCTCACAGAATGGAATTGCTGAAAGGGTTAAAAACCTAACTCTCTAACCCAGAGGCACAAGATCATGTATAAATTAGCCAGAGCCCAAGAGAAAGGCCATGTTCTTGTAGGTGCTTAATTGATTTTGGTTAATGATGATGTTACACTTCATGAGTACAAGCATCAATTAGGGAAATGATAACTTGCAATGGCTTAGTAAGCAGAATGGTCAAGAAACTAAGGGATTCCAAGAATCCCTTAATAGCCCAAACCCCAGATTTCATGTATCAGAAGAAATGTGGATCAGTTTTTCCAATTCACATACTTGAAACTAGCCTTGAAAATCTTAGGAGTCAATGCTTAAAAGATTTCCTTACAAGACTGAGAAGCACCTGACTAAACATCCAGAGCCAGGTAAAACCAATGTTCAAGGTGGTATTTTTTTTATATCCTGAGTTATATACAGGTGAAGATGTCCATGTTCTATATGTAATTGCAGAATGCTATTTTTCTCTCTACCAGTGGCATGTTATTCCAAATATGTTAATCACAGATTAGGTATTGAAGTGAATTAAAATGCTTGTATTGACTAGAATTTCTGACCTAGGTTCCATCAAAAATGGCTACCAATATAAATTGGCTTCATTTTTACAGGATCTCTAGAAACAAGGAGGTTGCCAATAGTGCACTAGTATACTGAATTTACTACATGTTTTGCATTTAGTTAACAAATATATATTGAGTGCTGAATTGTATGCTATGGATGGACCTTCAAGACTTCTTGAAGGATTGGTGGAACATATTTTGTAATTGTACCTCGCATAAACTGATCTCTTTTCCCAGCATTGTTTCCCTTTCTGCTCACAGATATTGTTTCTTGTATAAATCCCCAATAAAAGTCCTGAATGCAAATTCCAGAGGCTCAGAATCTGTTTTGTAGGAAACTGATCAACTACAGGTTTTCCTAGAAGGGGTCTTAGGAAGCCAATTCTAAACTTGGATTTCTGAGATGGACAAGCCACCTTCCAGATGGCAATGAAGACCTGGTCACTTGTAGTAAGTGGAGGGCTGATGGATCCTGACATGCAATTTTAGAGCTTATACTAAAACTTTCACTGCTGATGAATCAGGATAGGTACTTGGAAAAAATGATAAGGTATGTGCAATATCTCAAGGTAAGTTGGAAGAGAAGCTTATAGAAACAATGAGAATTTTAGAACTGGGTGGCTCCTTCTGAGGTCTATTGACAAAGAGAAGAGAGAAAATTAAAAGCTAAGGGAGATTAATATAAAGTAGATTGAGAAAACCAGCAGGCCTATATTAGCAGCACAAAAAGAAGTGGAGGATGGAAGAAGAACAAGAATGATGATTAGAACTTATTATAAGTCAAGACACACACACACATAGCCTTGGTAGGATGTATGTGCTCAGAACGTGTGAACAAATACTGCAAAGTTTAAGTAATCATCACCTCAATGAAATATAAGCTTTCCAATATTCTGAAGCATGCTGACATGGTCCATGCAAAGTGAAAAACAAATTATTACATCTTGCATCTCATCACTAAGTGGGAATCACTGTGCCTGGTAGGCCTCTCTGGGCTCTGAAAGAAGCATATTAAACAATGTTCTACCCATTTACCTAGTAACAACAAAGTCTGTCAGCTTTCATTTAGACCATACTAGAAAACTATTCTTCAATAGATTTGGCCTTAAAAATTTAGACACTTCACATAAGTAAATTCTTTCATCATCACCCAGTTATCAAGAAATATTATATTCTTGTTACACATGACAAAATGAGGTACAGGGATACTTAGTTACCAGTCTATGACATAGCAATGTATATTAGATCCAGAATTTAAATCTGTGGCCTATCTACTAGGAAATAACACATCATGAAAACTCTACATTGGCAGGAGTGTGAGGTCTGACTCTACTAAGTTCATGGAAAAACAGAATTTCAGTTGGGACTTGAATATGCTGAGCAATAAGAAAGATATCACAACATATACTAGAACACAGGTGGGCACATTGTGGCTCCTAGGTAAATACAATCCACTGCCTCTTTTTGCAGATAAAATTTTACTGGAACACAGTCACATTCATTCATTTACATGATCTATATGGCTGCTTTCATGCTACAAAGGCATAAATGAGTAACTGTGAACAATACCTAATGGCCACAAAAAAAAATATTTACCATTTGGCTCTTTACAATAAAAGTTTGGCGACCTTTGTTCTACAATGTCATGGCGTAATGATGAAAGAGTTAAGTGAGAAAAAAATCTAAATATTCTTAGCTTTATTTGTTCACAGTTATTTTTACACACCTAGCACAAGGCTTAGCACTTAGTACACATTAAAATACTTTTTGAAACAATGCCAAATGGTAACAATAATAGAGCTCTTTTAGAAAATTTTAAATATAGTAATGAGAGAATTATTTAAGGATAATTATTCTGACAGTATTTTACCACCTAAATTAGAGGAGAGTAGCTTGGGGGATATGAAATGTGTGAAAAAAAAACCTTAGGCACTGCTTGAAAAATCTTAGAATAGTTCAGTCAAAGAATAATACATTAGTTTTAGTTTGGTACCAGTATAAATAAAATAAAATAATTGATTAAAACAACATTCTGGAGGATAAAAAAAGTCACTTTCCATTGCTTAGAGGTGAATGATCTATTCCTGTACTTTACCTCTAAAGATTTTTAGTAAACCCTGTTTTTAGATGATAGATTCTAAGGTAGAATTTTAGAGAAACTGGATGATAATGAAGACTCTCATTGTCTTTCTATCTATGGGTGTTGTCTTAAGAAGCCATTCAGTTCAGAAACCAGAATTAGCATCAGTGTGATGCTATCTTTTATTGCTGATATATAAGCTTGCTTCTTCCTCATTTAGTAGGAGACTTTATTGATTCCATTGTGGTTTTTTTTGCTGTTGTTGCTTACACCTTACAAATAATCTTCCCCTTTATATTTTTATCAAATTCAACTTCTATTATTTTTCTAAAATGTTTTCCCTGATCTTAGACATTAAGTTATTCTGTGTTTGAGACCAAATCTTTCTGAAGACACTTTACAGTTATTCTGCTTAAAAAAGTCAAATAGGAGGAAAATAATCTTAGTATTAAATGTGTGATTTGCTGTCTATCTTCCTTTCTAAATTATCTCTCTCCAGAAAAGATGGCTACCCATAAACAAAATAATATATGACTCAAATTCCTTTAAGGATTAGGCAGGCTTTTTATTTGCCTCAATATGTTCTTGTCTGTAAGTGGATATCATATAGATACCTGCTACAGCAAATATGTTTTATGGTTGTTCCGAAGCCATTTTCTCAGGGAGAAATACTGAATCTTAATTTTTCCATTATTAATAGATTTTTTGAGTCTCCAAGGTGTGTACCCATCTCAGTGATTTTATTTAAACTTATTAATTCACTTGTTCATTATTTATAAAGTGCAACTCTAGGCACATGTACTATGCGAAATATAGCATGTGATCTCATTTTAATGTTTTTTGAAATTTTTTATTGATTACAGAGATGAAGGGAAAGAGAGAGAGAGAGAGAGAGAGAGAGAGAGAGAGAGAGAGAGAGAGAGAGAAACATCAATGATGAGAGAGAATCATTGATTAGCTGTCCCCTGCACACCCCCTACTGGGTTTTGAGCCCATAACCCAGGCATGTGCCATGACCTCTTGGTTCATAGGTAGATGCTCAGCCAATGAGCCACACTGGCAGGGCTCATTTTAAGTTTTAAATTCAGGAAGCAATATTAAGGAACAATTGAACAAATTTTAGGTTTGCTAGTTATATAAACTCTTCAGGAGCAAAGATCTTAAATTGAGAGGATGAACAATCCTCTCAGAGGGATGAGGTAGAGATAACACATGGTTCTAAAGTCTCCATGAGAAATTGAACACAAGAACTGGAATGATAGAAAAGACATACCTATGATAAAACTTGTATATCAAAATTTCAGGAGTAGTGTGATGATAACAAGGTTGTGGCTAAAATAATCAATGCCTGAGGTAAAATGGATGTGAAACTCAGTGGAGGATTGGTCATAGAAACATTAAGTAAACAAGTACAGACTGACTAATACAGCTTTGTGGGGGTTCTGGAGAGCAGTCAAGGATCTGCAACAACCAAGAAAATGTCCAATCAAGAAAAATCCACACTCAGAATAGTAGAAGACATTGTGTGTGTGTGTGTGTGTGTGTGTGTGTGTGTGTGTGTGTGTGTGTGTGTGTGACCCTTGTCCCATTCTGTTCCCCACATGGTGTAGGGAGGTCAGGAGGAAACAACCCAATTTCCTGTCCTTTCTCTGGAAAAAAAAGTGGAACTTTTTTGCAATATTCTGACATCTGTGGACTGCCCCAAAGAATGGCTTCCAGATAGATTGACTCAGAGCCCACACTGGAATGGTAACATGGCTTGGCTGGGAGCTGCAAAAGGCAGGGACAGGCACTCAGGCTAATGAAAACTTCAGCCTCACAGATGCTGGGGCTCAGAGATTACAGGAAGAGAAATACAATAGGACCCCAGAGGTCTGAGAAGAAACAGGGGGAGACACTGGGGGAAATGTAGACATTTAAATGCAGCCTTGTACAAAGAAACACTGGGAAAGCGTACACATGCACACATGTCCAGGGAGAACACAGGCCCAGAAAATGCCTGAGAAGTTCATAAGCCTTTTAGATGGGAGGATTAGTGAGGGTTTCCACCAGCAGGGAATCAGTCTGAAACAACTGGGAGGAGTAGCTATTTTTGACTGCTCCATTTTCAAAAAAAAGATTATAAAAAAGAAATAAGGAAATTGGCCCATTCAAATAAATGAAATAAATCTTCAGAAAATAGCCCTGTAGAAATGCAAGTATACTTTCAAGCATATAAAAAAATATTCAAAGTTGATCAAAGACCTAAATATAAGATCTAAAAATTTAAAACTAAACAAACAAACAAGCAAATGAAAAACAGAGGGAAAATACCATGACATTGCATATGTCAATCATTTCTATAATATGACACGAAAAGCACAGGCAATAAAGAAAAATAGATAAATTGTACTACATCAATTTTAAAACCTTTTTGCATCAAAGGACACTATTAACAGAGTGCAAATATAATACATGAAATGGGAGAAAATCCTTGCATATCATATTTCTGATTAGGGGTTGAGATATATATTCCCTTAGAAAGCAATCATAAGGTGGTCAACTTGCATATCTTCTAAAGCAGGGGTGGGGAACGTCATTTGCTCTGGCCCTGCCAAGGGATTAGGGATGAGTTAATTAAATGTTTGACCAAATATCGCAGGCTAATTTTTAAGTTGATAATTTTGCATGGATCGCAAATCCTATCTAAGATAGATGGAATATGCAAATTAACCATCACTTTGCAACAAAGATGGAGGCGCCCACAGCCAATAAGGAGGGAATATGCAAATTCACACGACAAAATGGTGACTCCCAGCCACAGAGCAAAGAAGGTGGGAGGCAGTGGCCAGAGCAAAGGCCTGGGTCCTGGGTGCCAGAGGAAAACCAGTGCTGGCAGTAGGGGGAAGGAAGGCCTATTCTTGCATGAATCTTCATGCATCGGGCATCTAGTGATGTTACAAATATCCAAATGGCTCGCAGCATCAAAAGATGTTCCCCATACCTGTTCTAAAGTAACCCAGAGTAAACAAAAGGCCAGTGTTATATATATTGAGTTTGTTTGAACATTAACTTCACTCACTACGCTACAACTGGAAGCTAATGAATATAATTGATATGATTATTAAAACACCTTAAACAAAAGAAACTTATTTCCTTTGCCCAAAATCTCATCCTTTAACACTCTGATAAAAGACTGCAATGATAACATAATTTTGAAATTGTTGTGTTTGCAAGAAAGTAAAATCTTAGCCCATATCTGTTATGAATGTTAGGAATATTTTCCCACCACCATATGCTATAATCTTCATGCTTATTTTTAAGAAAATATTTGCTTAGAGAGATGTTGAGTTAAGGAATCTAGTAGGGCTGTATATTTAGAACAATGAAGAATAAATGTGTAGAAGCTGTGAAAGAAATTATTTCTATGCAAAAACCTAATATCTGCCTTAAAATTACAAAAACATTACATATTGCATTTAAATTGGGAGGACAACCTTCTCTTTGCCTTACCTATAGCCAGCTACTTTTATTACTATTTATTTGTCAATGAAAGATGATTTTCGGTTATGCTACTATCATAGACTATAAACAAATCAAAGGGTGGTTTAGGAGATAATGATTGAGTTTGCTACTCAATCTAATTGAGTTTATTACTTCAGAAGAGAGAAGCAGCCCTAGTTGGTTTGACTCAGAAGATAGAGCATTAGCCCACATACCAAAGGGTCCCGGGCTTGATTCTGGTCAAGGGTACATACATAGGCTCCTCCCAGGCCCCGGCCCTGGTTTGGGCTCATGCTAGAAGCAAATAAACGATGTGTTTCTCTCACATCAATATTTCTCTCAGTCTTTCCCTCTCTCTTCCACTCTCTACAAAAATCAATGGAAAAGTATCTTTGGGTGAGGAAAGAAGAAGAAGGAGGAGGAGAAGGAGGAGGAGGAGGAGGAGGAGGAGGAGGAGGAGGAGGAGGAGGAGGAGGAGGAGGAGGAGGAGGAGAAGGAGGAGGAGGGGGAGGAGGAGGAGGGGAGAAGCAGGCATACTATAGAATACAGATGGAGAACCCTATGTCTTAATAATGAGTAAGAATTTTCAGGCTCAAAGAATTATTCTGAAGAAAATGCTATGAATACAAATGCATTTCAATTTCTCCTCAAAATAAACATCAGTAACCAGAATTAACTAGAATGGTGGATTGCTTAGAATATTTCTTTAGAAGCAGTCATTTTATACCTGCCATTACAAATTGCATCCAACTAACTTCTTAATGTTTTAAAATTGATTAGGGCATTTTTCTTAACTGCATCTCCAGTTCCCTCTGGATTTGACCCGAATGCAAATATGGAATGGAGTGTTTTGAACTACTAAGACACAAGCTCATCGTGTTCTCCAACCTATATTTTTATGACTTCCTTCTATAATTTTTTTCATTGAAATTAAATTGGACTTAAATCCACTCTGAAGAAAACATAGAAAAAATGACATATAATAGGTACAACAGACACTCAGGAAATAATAATATTCTTCCATATTGGCAGACTTCGATGGAGCTATAAATGTCACCACCAACAGAGATATTATTTATTATGACATAAACCCAGAGAAAAGTCTCCCAAAAATAAGTTTTAGTTTTTAAATTGACACCTCCTAGTGCCTCTTTTCTATGCAACACAGTTCTCTCATTACCTCCTCCACAACAGCCTCTGCAGAAGCACACAGTAGCTTCATAAACTCTCCCTTACTTTTGCCAAAATCAAAGCTATAGTCAAGATCTTTGAATTTGAACTGATCTTTCTGAAATTCATGTTGAAATGTATACACCCTTGTAAGTTACACATTCAACTTTCATTGTTTCAAAGTCACTTGTCTTTTATTCTCTAAAGTTTCAATTCTTTGTGTCCTTTGCATGCAATAAAATTCATAGTAAAATGAAATCACTGAATAATTATAAAGAAAGAGGTATCCTTAATATTGTCACTCCAATATATTTTAGAATAATGACTACCAAAAATTTCAATTAATATGTCATATATATCTCTATAACCTAGTTATTACACAGTACTAAATATGAAATTATAAATAGTTAGAGGTGTTTGTCTTTATAAAATAGAAAAATCAATAGAAATAGATAGGTAATTGGTGGATAGAAAAATCACTAATTATTTTCATTTCTCTTGCATTCTGAATGCAACATGTTTTCCTGAAGACAGTGGAATTCTATTGTTTATTAACAACAAAAATGAGGAGTTGAAAAAAATGTTGTTACTATTTGTTTGCTGTTTCATATTAGCCTGGAAATTTTTACTTTTAGCTGCCAGGGGCTGAGGTCCCATTTTAGATATTCGATGTGATTTTAAAACATTTCATGCAGAAACTCCTTTAGAGTATCATTAAATGTTTACTTTGGGTGGTGGGCATACACTGCAATAAAATTTCATGAATCATAGAATTGCACACTTGAAACCAATATAATTTTATTAACCAATGAAACTCCAATAAATTTAATTTAAAAGTAAGGCAAAATAATCTGAACACAACTTTTAGTAGATATTATCCAAATTCATAAACAACATTACAAGAAAGAAATTTCTAACAGGCAGAGCTTTCACAGGATTGATTATTGCCTGCTTTTAAAATATTATCCAATGAGCCTGGCCAGCATGGCTCAGTGGTTGAGTGTCGACCTATGAACCAGGAGGTCACAGTTTGATTCCCAGTCAGGGCATATGCCTGGGTTGCAGGCTGGATCCCCAGTGTAGGTCCTTCAGGAGGCAACAGATCAATGAATCTCTCTCATTATTTATGTTTCTATCTTTCTCTCTATCCCCCTTCCTCTCTGAAATCAACAAAAATATATTTTAAAAATATTATCCAATGCATTCCCCCAAATCGTTTTCCCTTGTCCTTCATAAAGTAAAAGTTAGAAAAAACAGAACTTGCTGTCTTATGCTTCCTGGTACTTAGAATGCCCATTGCACACTTACGGCCAATGAGATGTGAGGGAAAGCCTTCTGGAAAATATATTCATTTCTCTCTGGTAAAAGAGAGAATATATAAAGGGGTCATACCTCTCCATCTTTTTCTCTTCCTCTACCTCCACCTTTCCCCTGGTTTCTCACGGTGTTCTACTTTTGTATTAATTTATATAAGTATATGTGATTTCTACTCATCTATTGGCCTCTAGATCAAATATTTAATCAGTACTGAAATGTTCATAGAAAGATTTACCAAGTAATCTGACATTTCAGACTTTTTATTAGATGACAATGAATTATATAGTTAGACTGGATAACACAGTAAAATTAGGTTATATAATGTACTGTCTGAATTGATAAACCATTGATTGTTCTTTAGATATTCTATTAATGATACCTAAATCATTTCTAATTTACACAGGATTAAAAAATATTTAATATCCATCTGACACTTTAAAAATATATTTTTTATTGATTTCAGAGATGAAGGGAGAAGGAAAGAGAGATAGACACTCGATGTTAAGAGAGAATCATTGATCAGCTGCCTCCTGCATGCGCCCTACTGGGGATCAAGCCTGCAACCCGAACATGTGCCCTGAGTGGGAATCAAACCGTGACCTCCTGGTTCATAGGTCAACACATAACCACTAAGCCACATCTGCTGGCTGACATTTTTGTTTTTAATTAACAATATAATTTTCAGTGTCTTAAGGAACAGATGTTATATTCAGAACTCCCCCCAAAATAAGAAATCTACTATATCAATATCTGTGTATCTATATTTATATATCTATGTACATATGCCAAAGAGATTTAAGTTATTATTTTCTATAAACTGAGCCTTTGCAAAAATAGGCAATGGATTAATGTCTTCCTAAATTAAAATCTCTCTAAATAATTTACTTTCAAGGAGTGACAGATTGTCATATTTAGCAACTGCTTTAAGTACTTCAAAAATTCCAGAGAAAAACACAATCTGAAAACTATAATAAATGGATAAATAACTTTTTAAATTTACCTCATATTAAAATATAAACAGTCTCATAAATTATAAAACTAGAAAACAGAAGAAAGTTCTCCTGTGGTGGTTAAAGATACTAGTCAAGTGAATGTTCATCTCAGTTTATCTAAGTTATCTAATATTCTTGCATCTGTGAATCTTATAGAAAAAAAATTTCACTAAGTTCTCCAAAACTTCATCCCATTTTACTGTGTTATTCCACAAACAGACCAAACTGATAATTATTTCTATTTTGTAAAAATTTGGATTTTTAAATCCTGATACTGGCTGACTTACAGAAGTTTATAAGAAAAAACAATGCCAGTTTTTTTCTATTTATCCCACCAATTTTGGGGTTTAATTGAATTTTACATTCATTTGTAGAGTAGTACTAGTTGATACTTGTATATGTGCAGGTAACTTCTGGTAAAAGTACTTTTTCAAGGAAGATAACTCTTAGGATGTTACTGTACACACATACACAGAATGCCACTCAGAGGGGCTTCCTGTACAGGAGCCATTGGCATCTATAAATAACAACCTCCTGAGGTTGTGAAGGAATACCATTTTTGAACACATAAAATATACAGAGACCTCACATGGAGTTTTTATTATTGGATTTATTCTCCGTACCTAACACAGATTTCATGAAAAAGGGTAATGTAATATCAACTGGTTATGAAAACGTCTGCGTGCAAAGCCCAGCTGTATGCATGCAGACTCCAATTTCAGGTGTCGGGTGCTCGCTTTGTAATGCGATTAGGTTTGAGCAAAGAGAGATATGAGAAGCCCCACATTTTCCCCTTTCAGAACATTGTGTATTTTTTATTAGAAAACAGAACAATTGTGTGGTCCGGTATCCCTCAGGTTTTAGGAAAGCAGAAACTTACTTAAAGTTTTACATCTAAACGTACCCAATTTATTTTAAAGCTCTCCCTTGTCTTGGGAAAATATGTGATCAAGGTAGAAATAGAATTCTGAAGCAATTTCATTTCTTTGTAACTTTTAGGCCTAGAACATGCTATCTTGATGTTTCCAGTAAGTACACCAAACGATGGAATAAAACAGGGAGACTGGGCTGGAGTTGAGTTCAGTGTTTTGACACACATCAACTCAACAAAGGGGTTGGCAAGTCATCCTGAGCTTCAGTGGACATGTAAGGACAGGGAACTCAACCTGGCATTTGGTACATTGGATGAAAAACAAGGCCAAAGTAAGGAGAAGTGATATACCCATACATTCTCACTCTGTGTCTGAAATCGCACAGAATGGTATGGCTCAGTGTGGATATGAAAGATGTCAGTGAATCCATGTGAGAAGGACTGAGCTAACATGCTCATCCCACAGACACATCTTAGTAAGTAAAACATTTCTAATTCCACCAATTTTCAATATAATTCCACATTATTCATTATTATTTTTACTTCTTTTCTGGGTTCACAGAGAAATACACAATAATATTGTTAACCATTTTCTTTTTCCTCTTTCCCTCCTTTAAAGACTTTTTACTTTCTTCTCTGATTTGTCCCCATTGGGAAGGGAGGCACTGTGTAAACATGGAAAGAAAATCGATTTTTGTGTAAGACAAATTTTGGCTTTGACTTTCAGCAATTGTACTCACTAGTGGTGAGACCCTTAGGAGACTTAAAAAAAAAAAAAAGCCAATGTGTATGGAAACTAATGCCTGGCATTGTCTCAAGTTAATATAAACTAAATCAGTTTGTAGAAACTACATTAACCCCAACAACATTAAAAAGTAGGTGCTACCACCCGTGAGAAAATTTGGTCATAAGAAACATTAAGTAAGTTGAACTAAGTTACATAGCTAAAATGTGACAGGGCCGTGATGAAACCCAAGTCACCTAAACCTATTGCACTCTTTGTTATCATTCTAGCTACTGCTTTAAGACATAAGCAGTCTGTCTCAGGATCTCATATCTAGGATGAAAGCCATGATGATTGCCTCATCAAAATGTTAATGAACGGAATAAGATAATATGTATAAAAACTACTGGCATGTAAAGGACACTGTAAATAGTATATCCTTCCTTAAGACTTTCTGCCAACAAAAAACATCTCTACACATAAATGCAAAATTCATTAAGTAATCTGCTATTCAATGGTACTCTTGAGTACCTTTAAGAGATGTTCTTATGTGAAGAAGGCTATGCTAGCTTAGCATTCATAAATTTAGAATACTGTATATTGTATTCTCTTAGACTTGGAGTAAGATTAGCATTCAAACTCCGAGTATGTTCTTAAAAAAAAAGAAAAGAAATAGCCTTCAAAACACGATGAAACTTTATTTGTGCTAGCCATACTATCTGTGTCTCATTGAAAATTACATACTTGGGAACATTTTTTTTATATGTATGTCCCATTTTCTACTCTAAGAAAATGTTTTCTTTCCTGTTCTCATTTGCCAAAGACTATTAAAATGTTGAAACAATTATATCATTTATACTGTAATCATGAAATTTCTCCTTTGCATCTTTCTTAAATTTTGATAGTTATTGAGGGTGCACTACTGTGCATTCCGAATGCACTTGAAATTTCACTTCACGAAGATATAGAATCGTTTTACCTTTCTGCGTCTAGCTATCTGACAGCTAACATTGCTCTTGATGATGGCAGATTTGGGTGCATACTAGTATATTGTACTTATTTGCTATCTGTTAGATTAATAGCTGTGCCTTTGGTTCCTACTTGCAATGATTTCCTAAGTGCCCACTTTGTATAAATTCATTTGATATTGAAATTCCTTTTGTTTATTCTTGACCACATTTCTAATGTCTCTGTAGGTCAGAATATTTCATCCTGTCCAGTCTATGTCTCATCTGAAAGTCACTCTTAACCAACCAGGCCAAATGGTTCAGTTGATTGGAGCTTCCTCCCATACACCAAAAGGCTGCAGGTCTGATTCCCGGTCAGGGCAATTACCTAGGTACAAGTTCTGATCATTAAAAATAATGCTAAATTTCCAATTTTTAGCCTTCATTTTTGAGTCAGTTGTGAAATGCCATTTCTGAGATTTTAGGTGCAAATATGCAGGAAATATATAAAATAATCCATGGATGTCTCCCATTTACAATTCAGCCTTCTGTGCCATTATTTGCAATATCGCAAAGTCCCAAGCAGGTAGTTAGTACATTAAAATGTTGTAGTCTTCATGAAGCTTCCTAATATGATAAATGAGTTACCTTATATCATCATAAAGGAAAACATCTCAGGCCCTGTGCTATGCAGTCATTTTATGAAAGTGCATTCCATCTCCAGAAAGTATTTACAATAGAAATGCACAACCTTCTCTAATGGAGTCAGACTATTTGTTTAGCTTCTCTCTGATAAGTGTCAGTCTCCTTTGTCTTTAGAACAAGTCTTCATCCACATTCTTCCATCAGGTACATTAGTCCTGAAAGAATGTCAGGTGGGTAATGAGAATTCAGTGATGTGAAAAGGACTGTCATATTTCTGAAAATGATGGACCGACATTTCCCACCCCTTTACCAGGGCGGATGTCTTATTTCTCCGCCAATCTCCCAGCATCATATTAGTCACACATTGCTTGATCTGGTCAGATTCATCAAAGAAACGATTTTTTATAAATTATGTGACAGTTTCATATTGTCCAAACTTGTCATGAGCCCCAGTGGCTTTTCAGCATCTGCCCACAGATATTTGCCAGGCCCACAATCCACCACTACAATTCAGTGTGAGACGCAGGAGTTCTGATGGGAGACATTGATGGCTAGAAAAACTGTCTCCCACATTGTTCCATTAGAATAACTGCTGTTCATCCTTTAGATTTTAACTTCACCCGGGGATCAGGCCATTCCCAGAGCTGCCCTCTCTTGTCTAGCCATTGCCACCCACACGCTCTGACTGCGGATAATTATTTTTCATTTCTGCCCCTAAAGCACTCTGTGTACACATCTATCAGAGCACTCCACACAGTTGGATAACTTGTCTATCTCCCAAACTAATTGCAACCTCACTGGAAAGCTTTATTTCTATATGAAAGAAATAAAGCTGTTGGGGGTACAAAAGATGATTTTTTACATGCATAGAGAACTAAAGTTTTCAGTATTTCAAGCTATATTTTATTAAAATAAGGGCTTCTTCACATGCATTCTCCTGGTTTTGGGGGCTGCTTACATGCAGTGATAAACCAGAAAGTTGTTTAACACAAGTTCTAGGGAAGGTGCTCTTTGATGACTTAGCTTTTTAAAAAAATCATCATCTGAAGATTATGTTTTTATTGATTTTAAAGAGGAGGAGGAGGAGGAGGAGGAGGAGGAGGAGGAGGAGGAGGAGGAGGAGGAGGAGAGAATGAGAGGCACATTGACGTGGGAGAGAAACATTGATCAGTTGTCTCCTATACAAGTGAAACATGTTTTTATCTTACCTTTTTTTTTAATTGACTTTTAAATTTTTATTACATTTATGGGGGTGACATTGATTGATAAGATTATATGTTTAAAGTGTAGATTTCTATGAAATATGACCTGTATATTGCATTGTGTGTCCACCATCCAAAGTCAGATAACCTTCCATCACTATATATTTGGCTCCCTTGACTCTTTCCGGCCCCCCCACACCTGTTCCCTCTGGAAACCACCATAGGGTTGTCTGTGTCTATGAGCTTCAGTTTTATAACCCACATGAGTGAAATCATATGGTTCTTATCTCCCTTCAACTTTCTTTTATCTCGACATTCATTATGCCTCTTCAGGTGAGACAGACACAAGCAATTGAACCACTTCTATCCTCCAATGAAATACATGATATTTGCAAAGAAATCAGTGTATTTTATGCCATCCAATTTTTTTGTGTCATTTGTCTATGGCAAGTTGAAATGCACAGTTTATGCAGCTAAGAAAGTGTTTTTGGTTCAAAGACACATCTTATAAATAGTTACGATTTTTAGTAGAATAAGGAGAAAGAGATGTGGAGAAATGGGAGATTAAGGAAAAGAAAAAGACAAAAGGCAAGAAAATTTAAAAAAAAGAAATCAAGGCAGTAGTTTGGATACAAATTATATTAAGAGAAAATGGCCCTTGCTGGTTTGGCTCAGCAGATAGAGCTTCAGCCTGTGGACTGAAGGGTCCTGGGTTTGATTTCGGTCAAGGACACATGCCTGGGTGGCAGGCTTGATCCCCAGTAGGGGGCGAGCAGGAGGCAGTGGATCAATGATTCTGTCTCATCATTGATGTTTCTCTCTCCCTCTCCCTTCTTCTCTGAAATCAATTATATGTAGAAAGAGAAAACGTGTCTTACTAGATTGTATTCTCAAAAGTGGGTGTAGTGTTGTATTTGAAAGTCCTTAGTTGTTTGTTTAGATATTTGTTTTGATTTTGGATAAAGTCCTTCCACAGTACATCTGTCTCCCTTCACTGGTATGTTTCTTAACTTTCCTCCCACTCCTCTTCCTGCTCCCTCACTTCTCCTCTCATTTCCTTCCTCTGTACTGTCTCCTCCTCCCATTATTTCCCCTCTTTTCTCCTTTTTTCCTTCCTTTGCACCTGCACCGTTCCCACCAGAGGGTGATGCTGCCAGACATTGGACTAACAGTGGCACCAGACCTTTGTCAGTTGCTAAATTACAAGTCTGCGAGAGAGCTTCCTCCTAGGAGCTGGTGCGAGACAGTCCAGCCACATGTGACACACCTGGCATGCTCCTTAGACTAAGGGAAGAAAACACTGCTTGAGATGACAACCTGCTGATGAGTATTCCCATGCCCAAGATGCAGCTCAGATTCTCATTAACCTGATTAAGCCTGCTGTGCATGACTCACCTTTTTTCCTTCCTTTGATCAAGTTGTCACTATCTATTTGAATATTCATCTTTTTCCCTGTTATTTACTGGTCAGGATGTGTCACCCAGAGAAGCAACGCCAGGCATCTACTGTAAGGCTGCTATAATCTTTTCTGGTGCATTCTTTCACCCGTCAAAAAGCAATAGCACCGTCGACAAGTTTGAGATCTATGAGCATAATTATGACTTACTAGTGTCTAAAATCATTTGTGCAGAGCGATGTGGAGATTCACGGTGTTCAAACAGCCAGAATGAAGAGCATAGCCTTGACTGATAAAATAAAAGTATGCTTTACACTCAGGGGAAGTCTCAGCCATGCTGTGGTGAAATGTTCCATAAAAGGGAAGACCTAAGGGGAAGTGCAAGCTGAGTCTTGCAGCCCACACTGATTTAAAGATGAGGTGCTGAGACTCAGTAAGCATATTCCCAATGATGCTAGACGCGCCGGTCACTCACAGTTCACTATACATGTTTCAGCAATGAAGATCCAGGAATATAATACAAAGATTAGAATCTCACTTTTGCATTAATGGAAGCTACCACCTCTATATTTGCCACATGCCTATTTAGTATTTTTAGAGGGATCATGTGCACAGAATTCAATTAAGTATTATCCCTCAATCATAATCCACTGTTAGAATTAATACATATGCACCTTTTTAATTTATGTGTATATTTAATCAAATATATTTATTTATACAACTATATTACGTAATAAAATAAGTATTGGTAAGATTACTGTGCCTCAAGTTAAAACATTACCAATAACTTGCTTCTAGATTTGTATGTCTCCCTTTTCTTACCCACCTGCTGCCACCAAATGGTAATATATGTCTTTAATTTGTTTCGAATTTACTTGCTTTTTAATGTACTTTAATCACACATATATTCTTGGTTTTGCTTTTTTCTTAAATTTGTGTAGCCTTACGTGACTTGCTTTTTTATATTATATTATGATATTGAAATACATTATTTTTTTGCATGGAGCATTAATTCAATAATATTCACTGCTGTATAATATTCTATTGAAAATATATCATGATTTATTGATTACTTCTCCTGTCAATAGCCATTTGTGCGACTTCCATATATATTGCTATCATAAACAATCATGCTATGGATATTTTATATACATCTTATAGCACACGAATGCCAGAGCTTAAGTATGTGCTTGAAAGTAGAATAACAGGGTCAACAGATATTTGAATATTCAAATGTAAAAGATGTCAAATTGCTTTTGAATTGCTTGTATCAACCATCAGCTTTTAAGAAATCCATATTATCACTAAGATTTTGCATTATTTGACTTGCTTTCCAATTGAATGAGTATAAAATTGCTATTAATAGTTAAACACTTTTTAATATGTTCAATAGCCATGAATATTTTCTCTTCTGTGAATGGCTTACTAGTATCTGTGTGCATTTTTATTGACTTGTCTAAAAGAGTCTTATTTGTTTGTGGAAGTATTAATCTATGTCTATCCATACCTATATCAGTTATATGAGCCACAATTAATGCCTTTCCAATTAATGGTTCATCTTTGAATTTTTTTAATGTACTTTTGGTTTATGGAAGTTTTAAGTTTATTTTTTAAAACATATTAACATTTTCTTTCTGTGGTTCGCTATTTTTGTATTTTGATTAAGAAGTCCTATGTACAGCAATATAATAATATAGTCTTTTAAAAATTGCTGTTGCTTGGTATTCATCAAGGTTGTTGAAACAATTCAATGGGGGAAAGGAAGTCTTTTCAACCAACAGTGTTGAGACAATGTCATATTAAGAAACCTAAAGCTAACTTTGACTCCTTTTTTATATTATAGGGCATAATTATTTTGAGATGTCTCATAGACCTAAACATAAAAGGTAAAGCTATAAGTTTCTGGAAGAAAACAGAATAATATTTCCACAATGTGGTGGTAAGCATGAATTTCTTAGAACACAGAAAACACTAAAATCTACAGGGAAAATAATGTTAAAATCATAATGATTAAATAATGATAATGAAAATAAATTATTTAAATAAGACATA